>NW_026463766.1:0-63074 GCF_021730395.1 Mercenaria mercenaria
GATCAGAACAATAACATTGAGCAGTCTTCGAATAGTCAAGCTAGTCACTATTTAAAAGTATACATAAATGTATATATACCCGGTGTTCTACGGAAACAAGCTTTTACAAGACTTTCTATGTTAGCTGAGACTGCCTTGATCTTGTTTTAGTGCATCGACAGACCAGTCGTGATAACGGTATTCTTTCCATGTTTAATTGCCAGATACCAAGATATTAACCTGACCGGAAATATCCCTCTAATCATCAAGAGGATAGTCATGGCCCACTATCGCTCACATTAGTAATACTACACTAAACATGTTATTAAATCTGCGGTTTTTTTTTGCCATTTCAGGGGCCATAACTCTAAGACAAATAGCGTGATGTGGCTACTCTTCGAGGAAAAAAAAACAAGATATTAATGATATATAATTTCAATGCAAGTTTGGTCAAAATCAAATAATATATGTGATCTATGTCATGTTTACAATGCTTAAGTCAGCAAATTTTGTCATTTTAGGGGCCATAACTCCAGGACAAATGGAGCTCTATAGCTGGTTTTCGCAAGGAACCGAGATGGTATAGATATATAACTTCTGTACAAGTTTGGTCAAAATGAAATAATAAATATGGTCTCTATTGTGTTCACAAGACTAAAATAAGCAAATTTTGCCATTTAAGCCATTATTCCGAGACAAATGGCGCGATATGGCTGTTTTTAAAGGAAGTGAGATCCTTTATCGGTTTAACAAGGCAGTCTGAAAGACAGCTAAATTCCCCGCCACTGGTATGAATAGTGAAAGGGTAAACCTTTGACCTTGAGCTGTGACCTTGACCTTGAACTGACATGGCTGACCAATCATATTCTGCACATTGTCTAGATGAGGTGATCATTTGACCCAAGTTTCATGAAAATCCTTTAAGGGGTTTAGGAGATACAGAGCTCAAACCTTTAACCTTGAATTGTGACCTTGACCTTGAGTTGAGATAGCTGACTCATGAGTTCTTGATGAGGTGATCATTTGACCTAAGTTTAATGTAAATCCTTCAAGGGGTTTAGGAGATACAGAGTGGACACGAAATGGTACGCTCAAACCTTTGACATTGAGTAGTGACCTTGACCTTGAGACGACATGGGTTCTGCACATTGTCTTGATGAGGTGATCATTTGACCCAAGTTTCATGAATATCCTTCAATGGGTTTAGGAGATACAGAGCGGACACGAAATTGAAGGCTCAAATCTTTGACATTGAGTAGTGACCTTGACCTTGAGACAAGTTTCATGAAAATCCTTCAACAATGGGTTTAGCAGATACAGAGCGGACACAAAATGTAACGGAAGGACGGACAGAGACCATTCCTATAACCCCCACCACTCGTGGCGGGTGATTGGGGGATTAATAAAAATTAAATATTAAATGTAGTTTCCATTGTGTTGACAAGGATAAAATCAGCATGTCTTTTTTGTTGTTGCTTTTTTTTTGCCAAATCAAGGACCGTTACTCCAAGTAAAATGGTGCAATACAATTGTTTTTGAAAGGAACCTAAGAACATTTAGATATATAAGTTGTGTGCAAGTTTAGTAAAAATAAACAAAATATGTGGTCTCTGTCTCGTTCACAAGGCTAAAATCAGTAATTATTGCCATCTCTGGGGCCATGACTTCAGGACGAATAACGTGATATGTCTGGTTTTTGAAAGGAACCGAGATATCATAGATATATAAACGTTCTGTGCAAGTTTTGTCAAAACCAAATAATAAATGTTGTTTTTATCGTATTCACAAGAAAAATGTGAACGTACGGACGGTCAGACGACGGACGACGTACAAAGGATGATCACAATAGCTTACTTTGTTACTTCTAACAAGTAAGCTAAAACATGTTATAAATGTGTTTCAGATGTAAAAATGCACCTTTTTGTTCATTTTTCCGATTGAAAATGACATGTGACAAATGTGATCAGATGTCACATCAAAAATCGGCATCGATCACATTTGTCTCAAAAATTGTTACAAATGTGCTTGATTTCTGTTATATATGCGATCTCATTTGTAACACGTGTTACATATGCGATCGCACTGTTACGAATGTGGTCTTACAAAGCTGTAATGAATAAAAGAAAATTACAACACTGCTGTGCTTGACATTCATAAAATTTCTGATGAATTATCCATTTATTCTTGCAATAGCTTACTTGCATTTTTCTCTCTTTTGCACAAACTAGGTGTTTAAAGAAGTAACATGCCTTTGATTTTTTAAACTGATCATTTTTTTTCATGATAAAGCAACATTAAAAGATTATTTCTTTTACAACTTTTGAAAGCTTTAAATTGTTAAAATATTTCATAATTAGACAAAATTGTTAAACATGATCAACTATATATTAGTAATGTCATTTCTCTAGAAAATTGGTATTAACTGAGAAGTATTATACTTTCAGTAAGCTGTTTTGACTAGAAATGCACCTTTATGAAATAATTAGAATGTGTCTGTAGTACACAGGGTGTGCTCCTACTTGTACATTTGTCACCAATAAGGGACAATAATTCAAATGTTTGCAGTTTTAAGGGGGGATAACCTCAACAAACATTATATGAAAAGGATACATTACGATAAACTAACGTATTTTGAACCGAGAAATATACTAAGGAACTAAGAGAAACTATCAAGGTACCTGCTTTTTTCGTATTTTTTATAAACAATACATTATCAGTTCATGAACCACTAGTTGCCATTAACAGCACGAGAGACATCTGGCATGGTGTGCCAGATGGGTTTGGCCGGCATGGGTAAAATCACCGGAAACGCCAGTCCGATGTGCAAGAAACATTATTCTAGGCATATACTTTTTCAGCTATGAGCATCACAAACTGTAATAAGCGCTAAGATTTCCAAAAAGAAAACCAAGTGTGCAAGGTCATATCATGGTAAAGACTCAAGCAAGGTTTCATGAATTTACATTAAATACTTTTTGAGCTAGGCACAATAGTAGGTGAAAATGTGCATTTTTGACTACTTCACAGGTCATAACTTTAAAAATAGGGGGTAGAGCCAGCCAAGAAATAAGTTTGTTTGTTTTGTTTGTTTGTTTTTGGTTTAACGCCGTTTTTCAACAGTATTTCAATCATGTAACGGTGGGCAGTTAACCTAACCAGTGTTCCTGGATTCTGTACCAGTACAAACCTGTTCTCCGCAAGTAACTGCCAACTTCCCCATATGAATCAGAGGTGGAAGACTAATAATTTCAGACACAATGTCGTTTATCAAATAGTCACGGAGAACATAAGCCTAGCCCGAAGATCGAACTCACGACCCCGCGATCCGTAGACCAACGCTCTTACCTACTGAGCTAAGCGGGCGGGTCCAAAAAATAAGAGGTGCGCAAGTATGTATCATGATAAAGACTCATGCAAGTTTTCATCCATTTACATCATATACTTTTCGAGGTAGGTGCGTCACTAGGTGAAAATGTGCATTTTTATTTATTTCAGGGGCAATAACTCTGGAAATAGGGGAGAGGGTAGTCACAAAATAGGACGTGCACAAGTTCATATCATGATAAAGACTCATGCAAGGTTTAATCAATTTATATTAAATATTTTCTGAGCTAGGCGCGTCAGAAGGTGAAAATGTGTTTTTTGGACTATTTCAGGGGTCATAACTCTAAAAATAGGGGACTGAGTCAAACGAAAAATAGGAGGTGCGCAGGTTCATATCATGATTAAGACTCATGCAAGGTTTCATGAATCTATATCAATACTTTTTTGAGCTAGGCGTGTCACAAGGTGAAAATGTGCTTTTTTGACTATTTCAGGGGCAATAACTCTATAAATGGGGGAATGAGGCAGTCACAAAATAGGAGGTGCACAAGTTCATATCATGATAAAGACTCATGCAAGGTTTAATCAATTTATATTAAATACCTTTTGAGCTAGGCGCGTCACAAGGTGAAAATGTGTATTTTTGACTATTTCAGGGGCCATAACTCTAAAAATAGGGGGTGGAGCCAGACAAAAAATAGGAATTTCGCAAGTTCATATCATGAGAAAGACTTATGCAAGGTTTCATCAATTTATATCAAAAACATTTTGAGCTAGGCTCGTCACGAACTTCACGGACAAGACCAAATCTATATGCCTTCACTACTCATGGGGGCACAAAAAAAAGTTACTATTATTCTCAGTTATATTGAAAGTGTAAACGTCATTTTGTATAAAACGTACATATAAATGCATACAGATTCAATAACGACACAGTTATGCTTGGCACTTGTAATTCAATTCATAACTTATTTTCACAATTTCACAAGATACAATATAATTTAATGTAAAATGCATGTGTTGGAAACATTTTTGGAAATCAATTATCTAATATTCTTAAGTGAACTATATCTTTTAGTAGTCATAAGCTCTATGATCGGCTTTTTATGTTATTTGTTTAGAGATTTGTATACTTTCTGAAAATAATAAAAAAGATGCAGTTTCATAAAACGTTCATAAACCTGTTAATACGAACACTATTAGAAAGAAATTTTAATGGACACTATGATCCCAGGATATATAACACCGATTTCAAGTAAGACGAAACTTATAACCGCCCCCAAGCGGCACTTTACCACTGTTGTTTTGATACTTAAAAAAATCTATAAAAAGCCCTTGGAAGCCTGGAACGCAATCAAACCACATACTAGGTGACTAATTACCGATATTAGCAGACTGTATTATATTTGACAGAGTCTGCTCATGATAAAAGAGAAACGTGAAGCCCCCTAGTACCGGCTGAAGCGGAATACTACTATAATAGTACTTTTAATGGACCTGATGATCCCAAAAGATGAGAATATAATATCAATTTCGGGGAGACGTTTTGCGGCCGCTACACGGCACTTTAAAACTGATGTTGTGATATTATATAAAGAAATATAGGCTATATAAAACTCATTTGAATTTTAAAAAGTCCATTGTCTATACCTACAAATCAGATCTTTCAAGCATATTTGAATTCTACCATTACCGGATATTTCATGCTTAGTAATTGTGTAAATAAACCAACAGAATCATGTGCGGATCCAGAGGGGGAGGAGGAGGGTCCGGGGGTCCGGACCCCCCCCCCCCCACCCCCACTGAAAAATCCAAAAATAAAAGTAAGAAAGAAAGAAAGAAAAAAAAGAAAGAAGAAAAGGAGAGAAGAAGGAAAGAAAATGTTTTTTTTTTTCAAAAAGGCAACATTAGGTCCGCATTCAAAGTGTATGTTGCTGCTGCTACATACGACCTCGACATAATTCATATGTATGTTTATTATCTAAAAAACAAAGATTTTTACCTTTAAGAAAAGATAATAGGTAATGGTAGAACTAAATTTTACTATTTTTCCGAAATTTAACAGGTGAGCTCATAAAAACATGAAAATAAGGGGTATATTGTATATAAAATTGCAGTGGAAAAGGTGTTCTTAAATGCTCCTAAAATGCCCCATAATGCAGGAAATGAAGCGCTGAATTTCTAAATTTTCCAGGGGGCATGCCCCGGATCTACTTCAGCCTGCTCTTAAAACAATTTGGGCAACCCTGTACTTGTAAACGGCTAGCATCTACAAAAACACACACAGCAAAAAATGTGTATAGGCACACAGTCATGTTTTCGTCGTACTTAGTGGTCGGTCAGACCCCTCTGGTAAAATTGGCTGGATCCGCGCATGCAGACATACAGTCTAATTTGTATTAAGAGACCTCAAAATAGGTTATATAAATCAACGTCTTAGAGCTGAAAAAAAAACAACAAGAAAAAAGTAGTTTTAACAAAAATAGCAGTCTCAGATCGATTTTAAGTACAACGTTCTAACAACTGAGCTAGGAACATAAGTAAGTAAGTACGTAAGAAAGAAACAAAGAAATAAAGTTAAGTAAGTAAGTAAGTAAGTAAATTTGATAAGTAAGTAAGTAAAGAAAGAAAAAAAGAAAGAAAGAAAGAAAGAAGGAAAGAAAGAAAGTAAGTAAGTAAGTAAGGAAGGAAGAAAGTAAGGAGGGAAGGAAAGAAGGAAGGAAGGAAGACAGACAGAAAAGAAGAAAGAAAGTTAAGTAAGTAAGTAAGTAAGTAAGTAAATTATTTAAAGAGGGTAACCCATTTAGCTAAGGTAATTGTCTTAAACTGTAATGAACAGTATTATAATCATAGTAACAAATATTTACTAGAAATCAAAGTAATTATTGTCCGTAAGTATTGACCTGACACTCATGAATATTTCCGTAAATTAATTTTTGGTGTTCGAACATAAATAGCGATATGATTAAATGTTACATATATCGTTCTTAATTGATACACTTTCGCATGTGCAGGTAGCTGTGCGGACAAAGCGTGCACCTGCCAATATCAGGATTGTAGGTTCGAGTCGTACGTCTGACCATATCTTTCTTTCCCCAATTTTTTTATGCAGACATACTACTCATTTGATCAAAGGTATCGTGATATTTATGGTTCATTTATTAAGAGTAATCATATAAATAAAAATATTTACCCGTTGTAAAAAAGTGGAATAAAATTGTTTTA
The DNA here is from genome assembly GCF_021730395.1 of Mercenaria mercenaria. NCBI lineage: Eukaryota > Metazoa > Mollusca > Bivalvia > Venerida > Veneridae > Mercenaria > Mercenaria mercenaria. The sequence goes on from NW_026463766.1 coordinate 6,529, forward strand.
AATTTATCTTAGATAAAAAGACAAATTATCTGTGACCAGCGTTCCAGAAAATAAATACTACAAGAGAAAACAATTAAAATTCATGAAATATGACACAAAAAAATAATGTACTTTGCTATTTTAGAGGTTTAAAAGTTTTTATAAAATGTTTCCAGTATTAATATAAAAGATAACCATGCAGTCAGGGAGCCAGGCTAATTAAGTGATTTCTGTGTTAACGTGTGTAGAAGTCAGACACCTTACCTCTACGTCACCGTGTCATCGATTAACTTTACATGTTACTTTAGTAATGTAGATACCTTCAGGCTACTAATATTGCGTGAATTAACGAAAACGCCCGAAAATATTGGCGAAGATTAATGAGTGCCAGATCAATACTTACGGACAATATAACTAAAGATATGAAATGTAGTTAAAAACAAATCCATTTATCTTTTTTATATTGTTAGTTAAAACGTAACAGAGAAGATGGAGATTTGGTTTCTACTGGCAACTAATTCCTAGTACAAATACTATCCTAAACGGCAGTGTCGGGTCTGAATTGTTATAACTCCTTTGCCACCGTTATTTTAGTTCTTTGCGTACTACAGTATTACAAAGTGTAGAGACAGGTTAACTAGACTAAGCCAAAGCATGCAGTTTCGTATATTAGTATTTCTGTATTCTCATAAGAATAATATGAAATAAGGCACTGCCTCAATCGGGAATCGATCAGACTTCAACTCATCCCTTTAACATTTAAAAAAAACTGTCTACTAGGGTGTTAACAGGCAAATTGTTGAGAAGCACAATGACAGGCAAATTGTTGAGAAGCACAATGACAGACTTAAGGTGATCACATCAGCTCACACTGTGCTCAGGTGAGCTAAAAATCATACAAACTGAAAAGTTACTAGATTGCAACTCACTGTTAACAAGACTTAACAGACAGACACATATCAACAATCTATTTGCACCACCGCAGGTTAAGAGCTCAGTCTAGGGAGACATATTAGCCTTCTTGTGCAGGCTTGATTTTTTTCTATTTGTGTTAAGTGTAATTCTGAAATTACTCGTAAAACAAATTCTAATTTTGCTTTTATATACACATTACAAAGACTTGCATTACACTTTATTTATTGAATAAAATGTTCACATGTTTAAGGTTTATCTGTATACACATTTATAATGATCACAGATCACATAATTTGTTTTATCCATACAAGAAATAGAGCTGAACTGTGAATAACAACTTTTAATAACAGTACTGGATACTTTTGTCAGGCTTTGAAATAAGTATTGTCAAAATAAAGAAAATGTGACTTGCTGTAATCTGTATTCTAAAATGTACAATTTCTCTTACAACAAGAACAAATAAACAAGAGGGCCATGATGGCCCTGTATCGCTCACCTGACATATTGACCTAAAGATCATCAAGATAACATTCTGACCAAGTTACATTAAGATATGATCATAAATGTAGCCTCTAAAGAGTTAACTAACTTTTCCTTTGATTTGACTTGATGACCTAGTTTTTGACCCCACATGACCCAGATTCAAACTTGACTTAAAGATCATCAAGATTAACATTCTGTTTAAGTTTCATGAAGATGCAGTCATAAATGTGGCCTCTAGAGTGTTAACAAGCTTTTCCTTTGATTTGACCTGGTGACCTATTTTTTAAATTTCCCACCTGACCCAGATTTAACTTGGCCTATAGATCATCAAGATTAAAATTCTGACCAAGTTTCATTAAGATATGGTCATAAATGTGGCCACTACAGTGTTAACAAGCTTTTCCTTTGATTTGGCCTAGTGACATAGTTTTTGACCCTAGATGACCCAATTTCAAACTCATCCAATATTTTATTGAGAGTAACATTCTGACCAAGTTTCATTAAGATTGGGCCAAAATTGTGACCTCTAGAGTGTTAACAAGCTTTTCCCTTGATCTAACCTGGTGACCTAGTTTTTGACCCCACTTAAGCCAGATTTTAATCTGATCTATGGATCACTAAGATTAACATTTTGACCAAGTTTCATTAAGATATGGTCATAAATGTGGCGTCTAGAGTGTAAACTAGTTTTTTCTTTGATTTGACCTAGTGACCTAGTTTTTGACCCTACATAACCCAGATTCAGACTGGACCTTGAGATCATCAAGATAACATTCTGACCAAGTTACATTAAGATATGATCATAAATGTAGCCTCTAAAGAGTTAACTAACTTTTCCTTTGATTTGACTTGATGACCTAGTTTTTGACCCCACATGACCCAGATTCAAACTTGACTTAAAGATCATCAAGATTAACATTCTGTTTAAGTTTCATGAAGATGCAGTCATAAATGTGGCCTCTAGAGTGTTAACAAGCTTTTCCTTTGATTTGACCTGGTGACCTAGTTTTTAATCCCACCTGACCCAGATTTAACTTGGCCTATAGATCATCAAGATTAAAATTCTGACCAAGTTTCATTAAGATATGGTCATAAATGTGGCCACTACAGTGTTAGCAAGCTTTTCCTTTGATTTGGCCTAGTGAGATAGTTTTTGACCCTAGAAGACCCAATTTCAAACTCATCCAATATTTTATTGAGAGTAACATTCTGACCAAGTTTCATTAAGATTGGGCCAAAATTGTGACCTCTAGAGTGTTAACAAGCTTTTCCCTGATTTAACCTGGTGACCTAGTTTTTGACCCCACTTAAGCCAGATTTTAATCTGATCTATGGATCACTAAGATTAACATTTTGACCAAGTTTCATTAAGATATGGTCATAAATGTGGCGTCTAGAGTGTAAACTAGTTTTTTCTTTGATTTGACCTAGTGACCTAGTTTTTGACTCTACATAACCCAGATTCAGACTGGACCTTGAGATCATCAAGATAAACATTCTGACCAAGTTTCATGAAGATATAGTCTTAATTGTGACCTCTACAGTGTTAACCAGCTTTTCCTTTTATTTGACTTTGTGACCTAGTTTTTGATCCCAGATGACCCAATATCAAATGTGTCCAATATTTTATTAAGGTTAACATTCTGACCAAGTTTCATAAAGATTAGGTCAAAATTGTGACCTCTAGAGTGTTAACAGTCAAATTGTTGACGACGAACTGAACGGACACAGGGCGATCACAAAAGCTCACCTTGTTGTATGGAAAAGGTTTAAATGTTCCCCGTCATCCTGACCTTTGGAACTCTAAATCAATACAGGTAATCTGCTGGTCAAGACCAACCTTGTACTAAATTTTGTGTTTCTCATCCCAAGCATCCTGAAGTTATTGTCCAAAAACTGTTTTAAAAGAACCGTTATTTTGTTGAATTTAACATCACACCGACACAAGATAGGTCATATGGCGACTTTCCAGTTTTAATGGTGGAGGAAGACCCCAGTGCCCTCCGTGCATTATTTTAAAGAACCGGATCAGTGTGACCTTGACCTGTGACCTACAGACCTCAACATCATTAGGGGTCACCTGCTGGTCATAATCAACCTCCCTAACAATTTTCATGATCCTAGCTCAAGCATTCTCAAGTTATAATCTGAAAAACATTTCACTGTTTTGCCTTATTGTGACCTTGACCTACTGACCTCAAAGTAAAACTTGACCTGTATTTCATGATGTGACACCTGTGTACCAAACTTTATCATCCTAGGCTCAAGGTCTCAAGTATCATTCAGAAACGTTCAACTGTTCAAGGTCACTGTGACCTTGACCTTTGATCTATTGACCTCAAATTCAAACAACCTGTATTTTATCATGTTACACCTGTGTTACAAAAGCTATGATCCCAGGCCAAAGCGTTTGCAAGTTATCTTGACCTTTGACCTACTGACCCCAAAGTCGTCTTGACCTGTACCTATGTACCAAAAAATATTTAAATCGGTCAAGCTTTTCATGAGTTATCATCTGGAAGCCATGAAAACCTACTGACTGAAAGACAGACAAGCTTACTACATGGGGGTATAACAGAACAGTCTCTTTAAAATCTCATGAAAAATATTACTTTACTGTAACTATGTTAATTACAATGTAGTAGACATTCTTTACAAAATAAACCAGAAAACAATTATCTAAAATAAGATTAATGAAACTTTAGTATGTTTTATGAGAACTAGATGCCCATGGGCAATATGTCGAGCCCGCCAGCTGTCAAAAGGACTGGGAGTCGTACATGACACTCCTTGTCTCACTGAGGCAAACATTTATGCCAAATAAAAGAGATTGCAAAAAGTTACAATATAGATTATTTACAGTAACAACAAAGGAACGTAAATTTAAAAAAAAATTTAAAAAAAAAAAAAAAAAAAAAAAAAATATATAAAAATTCTAAGTCCACACAAAAATCCGCACCACCAGAGATAGGTCAAAATACACCTGAAAATTGGATGTAACATGCATGTTGTACTACAGAAAAGTGGTCTTGATTTTTCCCTATGACCAGTAATAAAACAGTTACAAATGTAAGCTATTTATAGTAACAACAAAGGGAAGTAATTCTAGATCTTATGCATGACCCTCCGTCGCATGATGAGAACAATTGTGCCAAGTTACATCAAAATCCCTCTATGCATCAAAAAGAAATGCTCCAGACAAAGTCATTCTTGTATCTGACTTTTGACCTCTAAGTGTGGCCTTGATCTTAGACCTAGGGAACTGGTTCTTCCCCATGACACTCCGTCTCATGGTGGTGAACATTTGTGCCAAGTTACATCAAAATCCCTCCATGCATGAAGAAGAAATACTCCGGACAAAGTTGTCATTCTTGTATCCTTTGACCTCTAAGTGTGACCTTGACCTTAGACCTAGGGACCTGGTTCTTGCGCATCACACTCCATCTCATGATGGTGAACAATTGTGCCAAGTTACATCAAAATCCTTCCATGCATGAAGAAGAAATGCTCCAGACAAAGTCATTTTTGAATTTGACCTTTGACCTGTAAGTGTGACCTTGGCCTTTGAGATAGGAACCTGGGGTTTGTGCATGACACTCCGTCTCACTGAGGTTAACATTCATACAAAATATAAACAAGATTGCTCCATGCATGTCCAAGTTATGGTCTGGACAAACAAATCCGGACAGACGCACGCACGCACATACACCGAACAGACATTTAGACAACTATGTCTTCGCTTCCGCAATCGGGCTCGACAATAACAAAACCAATGTGATAATACATTATCTCTTAAAGTAACAGAGCTTAGTCAATCACTACTGCTCTCAAAATAAATTTAGTTTCCAAGTAAATCCTGAATTCCTATCCTTAAAAGTTTTTTTTTTATTCAAGTTCCCTTGTATTTCTGTCTTTTCATATTTTCTGGTGTTTCTTTCTTGCTTTTCAAGTATACTGGATTTGTTGACCTTCCATTTTGTAGCTGCCTGCTCTCAAGAAGTAAACCTGTAAAACACAAATCAAACATTGTAAATTGATAAAAAGAGACCCCAACCAACTTTCATAAAGATCCCATGAAAAATGTGACCACTAGAGTGGTCACAAGCAAAAGTTTACGGACGCACGCACGGACGACGGACGCAGCGCGATCACAAAAGCTCACTAAAAAATCAATATCTGAGAACCGCTTCCTCCAGTAATACTAAGCTGTAAACAAAATTAAACCATTTGTTGATGTGATTTTTGGGAAATGTTACCTTGCATTTTGGGATGCTGGGAAAAAAATGCAATATTTTTGGATTGGGAAGTGGCCGAATATAGGCCTCTGTCATATAAGGATGAAAAGCCCTGCCGGCTAACAATTTCTGACAAGAAATCATTTTCAAAGTTTTTCTTTTCGTTGAGTTCTATATGGAATTAAATTCTTTGGGTAATTTTGAAAGAGGACTACCCCATGATCATTCTGTGAAGTTTGGTGTAAATCTGCCCAAGGGTTCTGAAGAAGATTTTTTACAAATTGTTGACACATGACGAACATCAACTCATGTTGTCACCCTGTGACATGTGATCGAGCTAATACATGTAATTGTTTAAATTTGCATACATGTATTAATTTTTATGGTTTTGTCCAGAAATGTTTTTTCATCAAGAAAATGAAATGGGAGTCTTTACTAAGGCCTAAAAAATTTCTTTGTTTCCGGTAACATGCTAAAAAAAATTAGGTAGGTATGTCGGAAAAACTTTTTCTTTGGATTTTTTAAAATTATTTTTAGGGAGACTTTTTGGAAATTATTTTTGTGTCAAAAAATAAATACAAATAGGGGTGTTATGCCTCTAGAGCATTAGTAAGTTGATTTATAACATCACTGTCCTTGTTTAAAGCATAAAAAGTGCAGTTTTGCAACTTAGTTGAAAAAAAAAGTTCTCAAAGGCCATAAAAACATTTAGGGTCTGGCCAAAAATTTATGGTAGGTCAGGATACAGGAAACAGACAATTTTCTTTACGCCTAATGTTCCTTGGTATTTGATTCTGTGCACTGACTCAATTGCAAAAATCTGTCCACACAAATACTAATTTGTATACAGTAATTATCATGCTTTTTGAATGATTGAAACTGCTGCCCACAGCTGCAACTATATAATAAAGAAACAGAAAGATAGAAATACCTTATGAGCTGCAAGCAAGTGGTTTCAGTCTGTCAACAAGCACTTTCGAGCAGTACAACAATACTCTGTATAATAGACCAAGATGCCTGAAAATAGTGAAAAAGTGAGCAAATTAAGAAAACATGGACAACCAGCAGTTTTGAAATTTCAAAGGTCTAAGGGCTAACATCTTTTTTGCAGTTTTTCAATTTTCATGCCAGTAAAATGACCCCAATTATATTATTGGCATGGCGGGAGAATTTGTGAAATAAAACTTTTTTAATGAAAACTAGAAAATGCTTTTGTAAAAAAGCGCATGTCTCCCCCAATGCAAAGTCCTATAGGCACGAAGTCAATAGGGGTCAGGAGCGAAAGTCAAAGAGACACTGATGGTTGGCTGCAATAGGGATCATCTACTTGGCATGTCCAGTCATCCGGCTAAATTTCAACACTAGTGGCCTAGTGGTTCTCAAGTCACTGTTCAGGCTCCTGTGACCTTGACCTTTGATCAAGTGACCTCAAAATAAATAGGGGTCATCTACTCTGCATGTCCAATCATCCTTTTAAGTTTCAACATTGTAGGTCAAGTGGTTCTCAAGTTATTTCCAAAAAATGATTTTACATGAACAGGCCACTGTGACCTTGACCTTTATTAGTCTGACTCCAAAATCAATAGGGGCCATCTACTCTGCATGTTCAATCATCCTATGAAGTTTCAACATTCAGGGTCAAGTGGTTCTCAAGTTATTGATCGGAACTGGTTATCAATGTTCAGGCCCCTGTGACCTTGACCTTTAACGGAGTGACCCAAAAACAATAAGGGTCATTTACTCTGCATGAACAATCATCCTATGAAGTTTCAACATTCTGGGTCGAGAGGTTCTCAAGTTATTGATTGGAAATGGTTTTCCATGTTCAGGCCCCTGTGGCTTTGACCTTTAACAGAGTGACCCTAAAATCGTTAGGGTTCATCTACTCTGCATGACCAATAATCCTACGAAGTTTCATCATTCTGGGTCAAGTGGTTCTTAAGTTACTGACCGGAAATGGTTTTTAATGTTCGGGCCCCTGTGACCTTGACCTTTCACAGAGTGACCCCAAAATCATTAGAGGTCATCTACTCTTTATGATCAATCATCCTGTTAAGTTTCAACATTCTGGGTCAAGTGGTTCTCAAGTTACTGACCGGAAATGGTTTTCAATGTTCAGGCCCCTGTGACCTTGACCTTTATTAGTCTGACTCCAAAATCAATAGGGGTCATTTACTTTGCATGTACAATCATCCTATGAAGTTTCAACATTCTGGGTCAAGTGGTTCTCTAGTTATTGATCAAAAATGGTTTTCAATGTTCAGGCCCCTGTGACCTTGACCTTTGACGGAGTGACCCCAAAAACAATAGGGGTCGTCTACTCTTTATGACCAATCATCCTATGAAGTTTCAACATTCTGGGTCAGGTGGTTCTCCAGTTATTGATTTGAAATGGTTTTCAATGTTCAGGCCCCTGTGACTTTGACCTTTGACAGAGTGACCCCAAAATCAATAGGGGTCGTCTACTCTTCATGACCAATCATCCTTTGAAGTTTCAACATTCTGGGTCAAGTGGTTCTCTAGTTATTGATCGGAAATGGTTTTCAATGTTCAGGCCCCTGTGACCTTGACCTTTGATGGAGTGACCCCAAAATCAATAGGGGTCATCTACTCTTCATGACCAATCATCCTTGAAGTTTCAACATTCTGGGTCAAGTGATTCTCTAGTTATTGATCGGAAATGGTTTTCAATGTTCAGGCCCCTGTGACCTTGACCTTTGATGGAGTGATCCCAAAAACAATAGGAGTCGTCTACTCCAGCAGCCCTACAATCCTATGAAGTTTGAAGGTTCTAGGTCAAATGGTTCTCCAGTTATTGCTCGGAAATGAAGTGTGACGTACGGACGGACGGACGGACGGACGGAGAGACGGACGGACAGGGCAAAAACAATATGTCTCCTGGGGGAGACATAATAAAACAGTAGCAAATTTTGTCAAAATGTACAATGAAACAAAGTAAATGCAGTTAAAAATTTCAGTTTTGAAAAAGAAAAGTCACTGTATGAGTATAGGTTTGTTTACACGACTGACCAGCCAGAACTGCAAAACATTACTTTAACCCAGTGAATTCCAGGTACCTCTTTGACTTGGTGGTCTATGACCTTCACTTTGCTCGATATCATTAAAAGGCAAAAACAGACTTGTAAAGCAGCTAGAAGAATCTGTTCTGCCTTCCTCAGTTAAGTATGAACACAGGAGCCGACAAAATGCTACAATTGTTTATTGGTATGTGACGGTCATGATTCATAAATGTATAAATATAACTTTAAACATATTTGAGTATGTGTGCAGTGTACAAAATTCAGATTTCAACTAACCCATTCTGGCAACCAGATAGAAAATTTTCCAAGCCTGACACCAAATTATTATTTCACATGCCTGAACTTAAAGCTGAATTTTGAACCATAAAACAACTGGTCTAGCTCATACCCTCAAAATACTTCATCATATTGTTTGGGACATGATCGACTGGGGATTCCTAGAAGAACAGGAATTGAATGCATCGGAACAACAAGTAATGTGAGCGGCTTCAGTTTGCATTTGCAGAGCTCAAATTTAACTTTTTTGACCAACGTACTGCAAATTTTATCACGTAGCTTTTTTTTCTTGTTGCTAAATCTGACATCTACTTGCAAATTTAGACTTTCAATTAAAATGTTAGAATATCCTAAAAAATCATGCTAGAACATCAATATTGTTTGCAGGGTTTTCCTTGGCATACAATTTTGTTGCGTTATAACTCAAATGACCCTCAAAGTAATTCGGAACGCATCATTGATGGTGTAACTTAACTACTGGCTGAAACTACGGCAAGGCAAATTTTCGTACTTAATATTATAAATACCGATTCAACAGTATACATGTAAGAATTAGTAAGATAGCCTGCGTTCTAGATTTAATTATAAGATAGACCTCTACATTTCTTTTAATATAATCAGTAATCCATTCAACAAAAAATGGCTAACCAAAAAAGATGTTGTGTTTTCTGTTATCCTCAAATGAAAGCGAATCTACAAACATTAACCAAAACCGCAACAATTTTGACTACTATTTGTATTTGCAAAATAAATTGTGTGAAATTTTTATCTCAACTCGCATTCCATGAAACTGACTTGCATTTAGCGAGTCCAAAATTTGAGCCCTGTGATTTGTGAAAGTAATTACAAACTTCTGCATGATATGGTTCTGACTAACTCTTAAACTCTTGCGTTTATGGAACAGTTTGAATTCAATTCCTTCATAATTCTGACCAACTAATCGAGCATGCTTCAGAGCTCCAGATAAGGGCTGTATTTTTGTAATTACGAATTTGTTAGGGATCAGATATGACTTAATCTTAAAATGTGGCCATATCAATACGGATTTATTTTAAAATGTGGTTGTATCAGTACGACATGTAAACAGTATTACATATTCCAAAGAAAGATCGAGCTGAACTGCATGTCTGCGCCAAGTTGCGCTTATCAACGCTATCCCGACTGTTGACAATTTGCACGGTTTGTCAAATGAGTGTGGTATATACGAAACAAACGCCAATAGCATAATGAAATGATTAATGTAATGCATTAACACATATTTTTTTGGACTTCAAAAATTATGCGTCATAAAAATCTGAAAAGGGGAAATAATTCTACCAAAACTGAAGGCAACCAAGTTATTTTTATTTTAATTTGTGTCATATGAACCAAGTTTGAAAGAAATATCTTTACTATTTTTCAAAAAATGTTAGTTTTTATGTCGAAAGCCAGATCGGGCAATGTTACCAGCCTGTTTAAAATCTATATTTTTTTCTATTAGCCAATCCGATTCCCTATATTTAGGCTGAGCACAGCTTATCGGCAGAATCATAAGCTCAACTTGCTCGGTGTCAAATGAGTGTGGAATATACGAAACAAACGCAAATAGTAGTGATGGGCCGATTAGCGGATATAATCGATTGACGGCTAGAAAAGTCCAACCGATTCCGATAATCGATTATGTTTTCTCAGAGTCGATAGCGGGTACGAATCTACACGGGTATGAACGAAGGTTTCCGAAGGGAAATACGGTGCGTGAGAATCTATGTTTACCTTAGAACCGAAATATGGACTACCTGCATGCATAACGGATAAAACAGAAGTATGCCGACAATCAAACGTTAGTATTTCGTTTCAGTTATCCAATGAAAATGGATTTAACATCTTACAGTTAGGATCAGCTGTTAACATGGCGGCGTCCATAGCGTCAATAAAAGTGCGGCCAAAAAAATTAGCGAAACTTGATAAATTTCGTATTTTACAACGGTATGCCCGAGGGAATTTATCTGTTGAAACTGGACACTAATGCTGTTCAAATTTCCGTGTCTATTCGTAATTTCAATGGAAAGAACTTTGGTGTTTTTATGCAGTTGCAGTTGTCATCGAGTTTTGATTTTTTTCTGCCAAAATTCCGTTAACCCAGTATTGCTGACCAGTGTACATATGGAAACAGATTAAACTCTGATTTTATCTGATCATTTTTACCAAGCTTCATGACATTGTTATATGCCATAGCAACAAGTAGTTGGAACAAGGTGCTACTCAGTAGTGTCAGGCTATGGTAACCATTGTACGAAATATTAATATTACCCGAAAAATAACTGAAAATTTATTTAATGATTTTCTACAATCACTATTTTTGTCAGCCAGAGAAAGACTGAAATATCTGTACTTCCTTGCTGTATGCTAGATATGTTACAGGTACAGGTATACCAGTCAACTGTCACAAATGACAGCTATGAGTCTATGATACATGTATGTAAACCAGATTGCAATTTATTGTTGTTTCCCTGTCTGCAACTAATTAGTCATTACTAAACAAGTTTCTGTTTACCATGAACCAGCTTTAAAACATCTGATTAATGGTAGTTCTTTATTTTTCAAAAGAGCATATGAATTTTAAGTAAAACAGTCACTTTAAAGACATGACTATCTGAATAAACAAGTATGAAAATAAATAACATTCAACCGATTATTTTTCCGATACATCGCATCGGTTTGCTAACCGATTCCAACCGATAATCGGTTGGAGTTTTCCAACCGATGTCCCATCACTAGCAAATAGCATAATGTAATGCATTAACACATAATTTTTTTGGAATTCAAAAATTATGCGTCATAAAATCTGAAAAGGGGAAATAATTCTACCAAAACTGAAGGCAACCAAGTTATTTTTATTTTAATTTGTGTCATATGAACCAAGTTTGAACGAAATATCTTTACTATTTTTCAAAAAATGTTAGTTTTTATGAAAAGCCCGATCGGGCAATGCCCGTATGAAAAAATAAGGCGGAATCTGCTCTGAATTTAAGCGTATTAAGGGCGTAATCCTGCTAAAATGGAATATTCAAAGGCGGACTATTGGCGGACATGGATTATTCTAAAAATTACGCTTAACAGGAAGGCGGAATTTTTCTTAAATTCTGGTTAATGCTTTTCAGAAAAAGGTGCATTCTCACTAGGCGGAATTTTCAGATGAAATAAGGGGAAATTTTGAACTTAGAAAAAATGGCTTTACTAAGTTAAGGCGAATTTTGGAAGGTGGTAATTGTATATCAATTAATTTGAAACAGGATCACAGTAAGGGCCCAGTGAGCTTATTACATCCAGATGTTGTGACTCCTGTTTAGAGAGAAAGCACTTTCTGAAGCCATTTATACATGGGTTGTTGTTAGTTAAGTAGACTAGACTAAGGAGTACATTATATATTTGTGGTGAGTTAGAATTTAATTGATTTACATCTGTAAATTAAGGTGCAGAGGATTTAATGAACATCTTTTCTGTTTTAACCAAATCACTATCTGTTAATTACTTACATTTCAGAAGTACATACGTATAATGCATAGCAGTTACAAGATAGCAAACAATTTAAATAATTAAGATTTCAAGTCTAAGTTAGTATTTAATTGTTATCTGAGTATCATAATTATTGCCATATTTATAGATATTTTATCACAATAGTTAGCACTGGCACCAAACATTAATGATAATTTCAGTAATAATCAGTAGTTCATGACATGTCCATGCTAATTTAGTGAAGGTTTAATAACTTTTAATTTTTTCAAGAAATGTTCATGATCTTTAGTCAGTATTGTTGTGCATTTGCTTCAGTAATTTTGTTATTAAGCCACAGCTGATATATTTGTAAAATTGAAGCTGTCTTATTAATAAATTGTATTTGGCAAAGCAAAATGAATCTAGTGAAATGTGAAAAGCTTCATGCTCAAGATAAATACTAAGGGTACTTTTTTATGTTTTACATAAGGCGGATTTTATTCCGGTCAAGCTTTTCTGGGTATTTTTTTCCCGCCTAAGCAGAAAATATCCTTAGACGGAATTTTTTCCTGCTTAAACATTTTTACGCCAATTTAGGCGGTTTCCGCCTTTCTAACAGGAAAAAATTTGCATATTTCGAGCCCTATTCTCCCTAAGGTCTCCCTAAGGCTGATATTACGCTTAATAGCAACATAAGATGGAAACCGCCTTATTTTTCTGGGCAGTTTCCGCCTAAAGTATGGGCGTACTTTTTCGTACGGGTGTTACCAGCCTGTTTAAAATCTGTATTTTTTTCTATAAGCCGACCCGATTCCCTATATTTCTAAGGCTGAGCAATAAGGAATTTCTATGCTTTTTATGGGTGGGGTGTTTGTTTACATTATTATTATACAATGGAAAGTTAGTTACTCACGTTTCTAAAAATGTCAACAGGTCCAACCATGCACATGCTGTACTGGAGTGCCGTCCATATTCTATATAAAAGTAAAATAATTCCATTTATCAGTCATGCCTGCAAGTAAAATCACGGATTTCTTAATTTTAAAAATTCAATACTGTACTGGTTGGGAATCATTTTCCGGACATGACCAGTTTCCGGACACGTGTAATATCCGCTTTATTTCGTTGATATTCATGCAATTGTTTCATCTAGATCATTTAGATATTTGTTCTTCATGTCTACAACAAACCACTATTTTATAAGGCTGTATAATGTTTGGGTTTTTGATGATAACTCACATGCGTTTACAGAACAACTTTCTGTCTTAACGGGGCATGAAGATAGCGTTGCGCATGCGCAGTAGTTCACACATGCCGAGGTATCAAGTGGGGAAGAAATAACCAAATTACATAATGGTTGTCTGCTGATAACATGTTCTTCTTTTAATTTCACGCTAAAAGTTACGTAAGATGCAGGGCTGTCTATTTTTGCACTAATTTTATTCTATATCTATTGGAATTATCAAGAATTAGTATAAGACGAAATTCGAGTTTTTTATAGTCAACCTCGGTTTGCTTTCGTAGCTGCTATTGAACGTCGGGTTATGTTTCATGTGTAATTTTGAAGAGATTAATGATAAAGAAAGGTGTAGAAATAGTTTAATTACTTATTTTGATATCAAATTAACAACAAAACACCGTCAAAATATTTGTCCGGATACTGGTTTACCTGACGGGAAAAATAACTTATTTTAGTGACCCCATTTGAGGCCCCATGGAACCCATATTTTACGTCACAACGCGATGCTTATTACAACACCGGATGTGGAAGGAGCTGAAGTTTGTGCAGTGTGGGCTTCATTTATGTCAAATATTTTTTTAGGGAATAATGGAGCCGAAATATGAAAATGTGTCCGGAAAATGGTTCCCAACCAGTATGCTTAGTGAGTAACAGAGAAGTTCAAAGAAACTAAAGTACCGGAAAGGAATTAAAATACGATCTGAAAACCGACACAAAGGTGAATCTATTCTCTCATTCCCCGAGCTGAAGAATTCGTTGGAGAATGTTTTTGTTTTCTCAAATTTTCAAAATGTCGGCGCCAGTGTAACAGTAGCAACCACAGCTGATAAGCTAATCAGGCTTCATTAATCTGGAAATTTCCTAATTTTCATGGGTCACTGCACTGAAAAAGTGTGAAACCGAACCAGCTCTCTTGCTACAAGATACCGATTGGCTAGGTGACCTAGAAACACATATACCAAACATAAGGATGTTCACTAAGGTTATCGACATAGAAAAACCCTCAGGTCTGCTTCTGAAGTTGCTTGCTGTGTCTTCCACCGGGCTATTGAAAACTGTTCAAAAACAGTTATGCGACTTTCTTGAGGGAGGTCAATTCAGTACCAAGCCATCAGAAAAAGATCTGTCCAGAACAGGCTATGCTCATGTAACAAATCTAGGATGCGAACACCATTTTGGTGATCTTGACTCGAACCAAAAAAGACGCCCTAACGCTTCCATGCATCATCATTCATCTATTCAACTCCTGAAAAGAAATAGAACTGATATGATAAAATGGATTGATAGCATGCCAGAAAAGGATAAAGAATCGCTAATGGCAAGTGCTAGGAAACGCGGTAAAGAACTGCGAAAGCAGCACCGAAGAAGTGAACAAAATGTGCAGACCGAAATACTGGAAATGATGGAGGCTGAACCGAAAAAGAAACGTCGAAAAACTGCTGTTGAAGTAAACCCGGAACAACCGTATGAGGATGTTTGTGTAAGTCTTCCAGAAGGTGACTTCAGAGTTAACGATTATGTCATAGTTGCATACCAAGATGCTTGGTATCCCGGAAAGTGACACATGTTACCAGTGTTTCAACTGCCACAGTCAGCTTCATGGCTCCATGCAAAAAGGAGGGCACATTCAGCTGGCCAGTCAGGAAAGATATTCAGGAAGTGAAGAAAGACTTTATAATCAGTATGGGTGATGTGCCTGAATGTAAGAACTCTGGTAGACAGTGGTACTTCGCAAACTATGCTGATATAAATGCAACATTTGAAGCTTTTGCTAAACAATTCTTTAATTAACTTTGTTTTTTTAGGAGTGATTTTAAAAAAACACTTTAGTGTACATATATCATGTGACAGTGTTAGAGTGGCAATGAATTATTTTATACTTGAATATGTTTTACATATGGTTATGAAATGATTGTCATTTTACAGATTTTTAATTGCAGTTTTTGCTTAATTTCTTAAAATATTTCATAATAATTTATTAAATAAATATAGTTAATTTTAACTGCTTTGCTTATTTACACATACAGAATAATAAAAGGTTTATATGCCAGGTCATATACAGATGGAATTGGTCAAAAATATCAGCCTATACTGGTTCAGTGCCTAAATCCGGACAGTGCTTAATTATTCGGACACCGTTTAAAAATGCTTTACGATCATGATTTTTTACTGAAATGAACAGGATCGACGCAAACGAAAACTTTGATGACCAGCTGTCAACAAAAGTGTACGAATGTAAGCTTTTGAAGAGAAAACTACCTTCAAATATCCGCACCGCATAAAGTTAACATTGTGTGTGTTGGGGGATGATGTCATACAGCGCGCGCCAATTATTTGAGGTGCGACGAGGTACTGATTAAATAAGAAAGATATTCTGCCTATTGCAGACGACTCTTTTTGTTTGCTGATCGAAACTGATGTAAAAGCATGTTTTAGAATTCTGTACTACCCTCAGTATTTATTTAAAAGATTTAACCAATTTCTGTTACATATCAATTAATACAATAGAGCAAAAATGCCAGCATTTTGCAGACAAGGGAAGCGATTCATTAGATAAAATCGGCGCAGTGTCATTATAATGATCCCCGTAGTTGTGTCAAAATGTATAACGACAGCGACAGAATCTACATGTAAGAAATAATAATTTTAAACATTAATTTTTGCTCAGATAAATTTTATTATATTATTGTAAGTTAGAAACTAGTCCATATGATCACGTGACGAACAGGTAATTAAATTTTATTCGGACGGAGATTTTTGTATATATTTACAGGACTGTATTTGACTGTTTTATTTTGAACGAAGTCATGTTTATTGTTATTTTTGGGTGCACATATTCGTTGCATTTTATACCCAAATAGTGTCCGAATATTTAAGCACTCTGAAGGTCAATTTTGACAGCTTTTACTGGCCCAATTCGGATGACATTTTTATGATGACATCAGCAATATACGATTTTGTTGTTTTGCAAAGTGATTTATAATGAACCTAAAATTATACAGTTAAAATTTTATGCACGTGTGGTTTCATAATGCAAAGTTACTGTCAAAAACCCACCAAAAGTGTCCGGATTTAGGCACTGGACCAGTATGAGCCAAGCTGAAAAAACAATTTCAGTATAAAAAAAAGATGTGTACCTGATCACTGTTCTTGTGGAATAGCAAGATAACCCCTTCATATATGGTTATGAAAACATCAAAAATAGCTTCTAGAGAAAAAATGCCATAAGTATACCAAGTTTCATAAAGATATCTTTAAAGATAAAAAAGTTGTGCAAGATTGAAGTATTCTGTTTAATCGCTCGGGTCCGCTACATCGCGATATTTTACTTTACTTTATATAGAGAAAAAATTCCAGAAGAAGTCGCTTTTCATGAAACTTCAATACTGCATAACTTTTTTATTTTTTAAGATATTTTGAAAATTTAAACAGTTCTGTGTTTGTTTATTCAAGCAGAATAAGATTAAAGTGTTATAACTGTGAAAATTCATGTTTGAAAAAACAGCTGTGGTTGCTAGTAACAGTACTGTATCCACTCTCACTCTAAATATAAAAATATTCAAAATGTCGCCGTTTAAAAATGCTACTCAGTATTGAATAAAGCATGTTTGTATCACAAATTAGAGTGGGCAGACCAATGCTCGGCGCATACCAACGCTCGGCGTATATCACATTTCTCTGGGAATTTCTTAATATATATTTAAAATATCAGCTCTTGTGAGTCTATTTTCGTTTGTTTACATCACGCGTAATTTTATCCAAGTGCGGTTCATTTCCGGTATGGTCACGTGGTCACAGTAGAGCAGACGATGCAAGGCTAAAAGCGGTTCAGTTTTGGGTTCTACTCTCATTAAAACAGATTTTCTGGTAAAACAGTATTAAAAAAGTAGCTTGCAGGCGGAATTATGGAGAAAAAAAGCATTTTTCTTTTTAAATATCTTATTTCTTTATACTAAAATAAACTAGATCTATTAATTAACCCTTATCATGGCATTTTATACGGACCCATTGTACTGCACTTTTCTGTAGCTTATGCTTTTCAAGTAATTGATATACTATGTGGATTAATTGCACTTTTGAAAAGATTTCGAAAAATAATGGAAATAAATCATCAAATATCATAAGTTATTGATTCTTGAAGTTAGACTCACAGAACTGTGATAAATTATCTTCAAATGAATTCCTTAAGATAATTGTTGTATTGAATGTGTTTATTCAATTTATAGATGCAGAATAGAGAGAAGGGTAATTTACGTACATGTTTATGTACTGAAAAAATAAGTTAATCAATACAACCTATGTCTTGTGTTAGATATGTCTTTTACTTCACTTTAATGCATAAATAGTTCAAAATTACAACCTGCAGATTAATATGCCGTACGCCGAGCGTTGGTATACTTCCGCATGAACCGCACGGGTTTTACTGGTACTATTTTTAGCTTCCGTCTATTACGTCACGGTGTGACTAGAAATATGTAAACAATATGATTGAATACTTACAGATTGTTTTACAAACTGACGATAAAAAATACGGTAAGTTAATGTAAAATCAGTTTTTAGATTTAAAATATGTAGTTTTTACGCCGAGCATTGGTCTGTCCACTCTATATCAGTGTAGTCACGTTACCGGCTGATTAGCTTCTGACGCAACAAAATTAACAGCTTACTTTGAATATTCTTTCGGGTCGCAGACAGCTTATTGTGCGGATATTGCGTTTCGCCTACTGATCTGACGGACGCTTATTAACATTAACGAAGACCGTGATATCCCGAATTTCATCGGGGTCGTCGCACGCCCATGGTCTAAACCGGAACTCCATATTTTTTTTTTTGGATAGTATGTGTTGTTTGGATACCCCCGTATGTTACCGTAGTGGGATTCGATCCCGATTTTTTAAGTACAATATTTTAAGTACATTTATCTCAAACTTCCGGCGATCTTGAAGAAATTGTCATATCCCGTCAAAAAAGAATTCTTTGGGTATACATTTTCACTCCGTTTGAGTCAAATTCGTAAAACTTTTACTTCGGTTGTGTTGAGGCGAGTGTGAAATTCCTCTATATTTAAGTTTCGATGTGTCGAAATTAGTAATTGTTGCCTTTATTAAGGCGTAGCCACGAGTTGCAATTATAAAATAATACAAAGTATGAAGAAACGCGTTTCGAATTCTTAGTACTCTGAAATGTATATAAATTGTACATGCCATGTCCACATATACATTTGTATGACGTTACAGCAACAAATTAAGTGAAAACTACCTGCATTATGTACTATTTGAAAGTCGCATTTCGAAGTAAAATGTTCGGTACCTTGAACGTCAAGATGGCGAACTTCAACTGTATATATACTTTAAAGGCGTCCTTCGGCGTTTATTCCCCGGGAGGAATTGAGTCGAATCAGATCACGTAACTCAAGTAAAACACTCTAACTCAGTGAACCGGACGTGGAGTTTAACAGCCTTGTTTACGGCGCTTGTTTACATTATCGACGGGGGTAAAACAACATTTCTACAAAAGTAGTGTAACTTCTTCATTCAAATAATATTTTATCATATGTTTATTTCGCTACGATGTTTCTTTGACATTGAAGTTGTACCTTCTCATTCCGCCATATTCTTCTCGCATTGTTCGCGGTCCTCCCGATTAGGAGGCGGTGTGCAATTTTGACCCGAGAACAATGTTCTTTGGCCATGTTCGTGTCATTAGGGCGATTCTATTTCGGGTCGGACGCCCAAGGACGCCCTAATACCCCTTGTGGGGTAACCCTACTTATTATTCCTGTCATTATTATTATACCAGATTATATAGCGCCCTTTCCATGATCAATTTCACGTTCAAAGGCGCTTTACATAGTTCAAATGCAGCCACACAGGGCGCATAATTCATCCTCTACTAGTACAGACACAGAGCGATCTGACCAGAGGGACAGAGTGAGACAAAGCCCCCATGACAGAGAGATCAGAAATCAGATACAGCCTAGCTCGTTGCGAATAGACAGCCTGGTTCTTTAACGTGCCCAGTTGGGTGGGAAACACTGAAAAGCGTTTCTGAAAATTCCCGAGTAGCTGCCGGGGATCGAACCTCCGGCCTCAGGATTGGAAGGCCAGTGTGCAAACCACTGAGCTATCCGTCCATCCATCATATGCATAGAATAAATGGGGAAATACCCTATTTGCATTACAAACACACGAGCATGCGTAATAGTTTATCGATTTCAATGTACAATAATTTTATAAAAATATTTAAGTAGGATTAATTTGATTCTTTATACAATCAAACATAAAAACATACCATTTCCTTTTCTGCAATGCAGAACAATATCAATACATATAATTGTCCTACATTAATTAATTGATAAACAAAAAAACATTACAAACACTAATTGATTAATAAAGCCTGACCTAGCTCCAAATTCTAGCTTATTTAAATATGAAACTTCACAAGATAGATTTATTTATTTTATTTTGTTGGGTTTAACGTCGCACCCAATCTGACTAAAGTACTTGATCTTCTAAACGAAGATCTGAGAACGACCCATTCACATTCGTCTTCTGTATATTTTGGATATCCAATATTGCTATTTTTATTTTCGCAAATCTATTTTTATTTGAACCAATCAGACAACTTGTTCGAATGTCAAAGAGTAAGAAAAATTTGCAGCCAGACCAAGGTTCGAACTCGGGACCTCTCGCTAATAGAGCAAGTGCCCTACCGACTGAGCTAACCGGCTATCTAACCTCCTACGACATAAGAATTGCAGATATCAAAAACCAAGGCTTTTTTAAGCTTGCAGAATGTTGTAAGTTAGCTTTTGATTGGCTAGTGGAAGGGTCGTCAGAACGAGGCTATCAATAGCTCGTGTTCAGATCCTAAGCGTAGCGTAATAGGATATGTACTTTAGTCAGATTGCGTCGCACCGACACAATTATAGGTCATATGGCGACTTTCCAGCTTTTATGGTGGAGGAAGACCCCAGGTGCCCCTCCGTGCATTAGGTAATTATCTTCAAGGTAAGGGAGTTAATTTAAATGGTTTCTCATCTTTGAATAGTAGGTGCAGTTTCCCGTATTTATCGTTTTTTATACTCAAAGATAAAGATACTCGACAGAACCTTGCATTAAACTCTTTTAATAAATTCAATAAGGGAAGATACTTTCATTTTGCACCGGAGGCTTTTTCGTATGCGTTGAATTTCCCAAAAATGAATGGATTTTATCCGTGTTTCCTATAACACCACTTTATAGATAACCTGTTTTGTTGTTTTGTTATTATCATTATGTTTTACCAAGATGTATAGCTAGTTATTGTAATTTACTGTAGATAGAACAGTCATGTTAAACATACTGAATGTTTTTCATACTTTGAATTCTATTTCTGTAACCTCAAATTAACGAAATTTATTCTTTCATGAATATCAAAGTTCAATTTTTTAAGGTGAGGATAGTGACTAAGTACCATCATCACCCCCATGTTTCTATTTGTCTACAACATTTCCGACCTCGGGCAAATTATTTCGATTATTGACCGGCAAGCCATTCAGTAAGTGCATATTTGATTCCACAACACTACGGCACTTTTAGCTTTTTATGTGCATTATGCAACACGCATTTGGCATTCATTGTGCAGCATTCCGCATGTAGCAATTAGCATTGATTATTTGACAATTGGTAATTGAATTCAGTATTTAGCCATTTAAAATTACGTAATTAGCATGGCAACCGGCTTCCTTAGAAGCTTAGTCTCATACCACAGGAACAAAACAATACATGTTTAACGGGATAAAAGGACAGATTGATACAGCTGTACTTTTAGACGTGTCCAAACTTATTGGTTTCTAAAACCACTTAATTGTGCGAGAACGACAACTGGGTGAGAATGTTTTCAAAAAAAGTTTGAATTTATGGTTTTGATTAAATTTTGACATATCTACTTAACTGCTCTGCCATTTCAACACAAAAATCTTGCAGAGGTTTTCTATCAGCAGTAGAAAGATGCAATCAAGTCTATATAAATGATACTCTAGATTTTTTTATTACAACCAAGCAATAATACAAATAATAACCTTATCAGAAACAAATACATGAGTTGTTTATGTACAAAGAACCTACTTGGCTGCAGTTCACACTAAAATATATATTTAATTGAGGCTTCCTATCTATATTTCAATTATAGTTTTTAATATGTTTATGATCAATTTTGCACTATCAAAGTATATGACGTTTGTACACACATAACTTTTGATATATGCTAGATCTAGCGCACAGTCTCTTTTTCACCAAAAAAATTGTTATTGTTAAAATCATTTGATTACAGTATACGGATAATCATACTCTTCTCTTTTCGATGAGAGGTTCATTGTAATTACAAAAAAAAAAAAAACTAAACTAATTTCTTTAACCTCATTTTTAATTTACATTAAGTGCATCCGTTCTTTTTATAGCCAACTGTCTCTCAGAGCACAGTATACCATTGAATTTAGTATACCAGTTTCAACAACTGCAACTTTCTTCCACCATTCAAGTTACTAGAGACAGCAATAAGTGATTTGTTCTTGGAAACACAGACTTTGTATGGATGCTTCATATCTAACTTGTACGATGATAGGACCCGACCTGTTGGAGAGATCTGTACAACGGTATGTGTTTGATTACTGCAAACTAGGATACAGTTGGATGGACCTACTGCTACACCCCATGGTTCCTTGATCTGGTCGTCCTTGACAACAACTCTAGTGTTGCTCTTGATGTCATATATGTAGACAGTATGCTCGTCTCTATCGGTGAGAACCACTTTGTCACTGTTTCTCATATATGTACACGCACTAGTGTCTACAGGATATTTCTTGTTAGGAAAGTTGATACTGAAATCTTTCTCTTCTCCTGACAGAGACACAATACGAACATGTCTTGTATCATCTTGAGTTCCAACAACAAAGTGTCTCTCATCTTTCAGACATATAGACTCATACTTTGTCTGAAATTTACATGTCCTATTTAAAGTTATTTCATTAGATTTACTGACACGTAGAAAGTCTATATTGATACCTGTTATCGCCACTTCCTCCTCAGAAACAGCAACTACACATTGTGGTTTATAAGATAACTGAAATGATCCTACTTTCTCAAGCTTCTCATTGTAAATCAAACATTTCTTGTTTTTATTATCCACGGTAACCAGTCTACCATCCGGCAGGAAATCCAGCCCTGAGTATAACGGTTCCTCGACATCATCTCCAGTCTGCTTCCGATCAATGGAAGTAATAGTCGTTAATTTAACAATCGGATCTACAGTTGTTATAGGTTTTACAGCTTCAGGTACGGAGTATTTTAATGTCAGTTGTCCTGGAACGTAGTAAGAAATCGGAAGTGGTATCAGTCTCAATGTTTCATCAAAATCAAAAGACACGGTCACGGTCTCTAACCTTTGACATTCCTTGTCAACGTTGCTGCTAAGTTCATCGACTTGCCTCTTCATTTTATGTTCCAATATAAACTGTTGTGATGGCGTCCCGTTTTGATGAACGTTATCAATTGTTGCAATAGATTTTGTTGCATCAGCAATATGTATCTCACTATTTGATCGTTTCCTTGTCAGTTTATTGAGTGTTTCTGTCTTAAATGAATCAGCATCCTTAGCAACGGAAATTTCCAAATCGTCAAACATTTTTATTACATTATCTCGCATTCGTCTAATTTTCAAAGACAATTCTTTGACATCTTGATTCAGTTGTTCTTCTGATGACTTGGAATTTTCTATGACCTTTTCAGCTTTCTCTTTTACTTCCTGCAACTTGACCTTTAATTCGGAACGTGTCGATAGAGATCTTCCGGCAATATTCTGTATTTCTACGACACTGTGGCATTTTCGGTGAGCTACAATAGCACAGGTACTGCAGCAGAGCTGATTCTCATCTTCACAGAAGAATTCTAAAACTTTTTGATGTTCATCACATTGGTCTAATCCCTTCATATCAAACGCAGCTTGTTTCGTTTTCACCTCTTTTGCATTCACTAACTTGTGATTTCTCAAGAACGCGTGCGTTGTATGTACGCTTGAACATTCTGTACACTGAAACTCGTCACATGTTGAACAAAACGCATCAGCTACTGTTTGTTTATCCTTACTTGAACACGGTTGACATAATATTTGCTCTGTTCGTCCAGGAACTGCATTATCGGAGCTGTTATTTTCCATATTCCCACTCCCCTTTTCCGCCATTTTGAATCGTATGATAGTAATCTGTTTACATACACCACATTTATGCTGTACGATACTAGTATGTTTAAACTTGTCTTCTCATATATTTGATTTAAGATAAAACCACTAGGGCCTAGAATGCGGAAGTAAATTGTGGTTGTAGGTGTACACAGTTTATAATATATTATAATTGCATTTTACTTTTTTTCCATTTATTGAAAAAGAAAAATGCTGAAAATTATCATTTATGATACTTCAGAAAACATCACAAATGAAAATAAATAAGAGAGCACAGTTTCGCCGATATAGGTTATTAAGACTAAACATTATCAAAGTTCAATGAAATATTTTGCCGACTAAAATCAGATATAAGTTATTTTTCAAATTCTTTGTGTTTATGACCTACTTGACAGCTAGGTATTTCTACAACACTTCTGCTGATTCACTTTATTACTCTAACGGGCTACAATTAAACCTGCCTCAGCGGTCACCTGCATTAAGCAGCCATTCGTCTTCACAATATCTGGCCGTTTTATGAAAACTTGTTGGTTAATTCAAAGTTCACATTACAGATTCCACACAACTTCAAAGTATACACTACATATTTCACAACTCTAATTTCGCACTACAAAGTTCACATACAGAGTTCAAACGTCAGGGTTCACACTTTAGAGTTCATACATACTATAGTACAATATTTCTAACAGTCCATACCAGAAAGTTTACACTTCAAACTTTACGTCGCAGTTCGCACTTCATACTTCGCATTTCATATTTCATACTTCACGATTTGATAGCAGCTGTGAAATAATGTAATGTGAAATAATGATATTACAGCATGAAATATTCTTTCATTTTGAATCCTTACCCTGCTAAATTTCTATAATGTACGTGTCCATCTTTCAATTTAGACGGTACCGTTATCTGTTAAAAGAGATTATTTATCATTACTGGAGACCAAATATAGAAAATAAGTAGTTAAAGCTTAAAACGGCCGCAACATTTGTATATATTGTACAAACGATAACTATGAAGAATGCAGTGTGAAGTGTGAACTAGGAGGTGAGAAGTGTGAAAAGTGAAGTATGAACTTTGAAATTGTGAACAGTGAACTTTAAACTAAAAGAAATGAACTGTGAAGCAGGAAGTATAAAATATGAAGTACGAATTGCAAAGTTAGAAGTAAAAACTGTCAAGTCTTCATTGCATTATTTTTACTTGAATTATCTCGTTTCTATCTATCTATCTTCCGTTGACATCAAACCCCTTGCGGGAACGTAGACGTTTTGCGCGTCAAAATCAAAAAGAGAAAGAATGTAGTGATAAAAATTTCGAGTGGAAGAAAGTAAAAATAACTTTGGTGATATAAAAAGGTTAAAACTTGAGTTTGCAGGATAACTAGGGCGAGGCATGTTCAAGGCTGCAAAATGCAGCACTGAACTGCTCTAGGGTAGGGAGGTGGGCGACACTGGGGTGGGGGGAGGAAGTTGGTTCCAATGGTACACTGTTCTTTGAAAATAAGAAAACTTGTAATAGTCAGTGGTTGCAGTAATTAACCTATAACTTAGGGAATGGCCATAGCGGACACATCGGGTCATTGGGGTCAGATAAACTACGATTGGGATAGCAACCAGATCATGATAAATCTTATAGAAGAGTGATAACCTAGAATCTATACGCCTTAAATCCAGTCGACGAAGGTTTAGGGAATGTAGCATATCTGTTACACTGGAAGTACGGCCGTAGTCGGTCTTGATCCAACGGGCGGCTCTCCTTTGGACGCTTTCAATTTGGTCAATTTGAGTTTGGGTGTGGGGCGACCATACCTCGTAGGCATATTCGAGCTAGGGTCGGACTAGAGTCTGGTAAGCAATGGTCTTAATGGGTTGGGATTTGACCTTAATATTTCTTCGTAAGAACCCTAGGGTTTGGTTAGCTTTCTTGGTTGACCTGTTTATGTGATTGTCCCATGATGGGTCATTTGAGAGATCCACGCCTAGATATTTAGCTGAGCTGAATGATTAAAGTTGGACTCCATGTAGGTAATACTGGGTAGGGATAGGATGTTTCCTGCTTGTGGCGTGGATTACATGACACTTGGAGGGGTTGAACTCCATATCCCAATCCAACTTTCTAGAAGTTTTAGGTCATTTTGGAGAGTGACAGATTAGTCTGCAGATGACAAAGTTAGATATATTGCCGTGTCATCTGCAAACAGACGGACTTTGGAACTGACGTTTTGTGGGAGGTCATTTATGTAAGCTAGAAAGAGCAGGGGACCAAGTACAGACCCCTGCGAGACATCTGATTATACTGGGATGGCATCAGCGGTAGTGCCATTTAGGACTACTGATTGGATCCTATTATCTAAGAAGCCTTTGACCCATCTTAGTGTGCTACCTTTGACTCCATATTCGTGCATTTTTAGAAGAACTCTCTCATGGCTAACCTTGTCGAAAGCCTTACTACAATCAAGTAGTATAATGATAGGAAAGGTAAACTTTTTTATTTTATTTTAATTTTAAAAAAAGCCCTATCTGCTTTTCGTCATGATTAATAAACGATGCGAAAGTACTGCACTGAATTTTTACACCTGCCCTAAAGCAACTCATGCACACTACTAGGAGGTGGAAATGCCAGTTTTGCTCTACCGAATATTTATATACCAATAAGTTTTATTAATTTTTTGAGAAGTTATTAGAACATCAGATTTCTTCTTTGATAAAAGTACTTCGTCGAAAATCAAGTCATCTAAGCCGAGTTCAAGTCGAAGCGCTATGGAAGGGTAGGCTATTGTGTAAATGATACTTACTCCCACCTGTAAAGTTACTGATCAATCAGAAATTGGGCCCTGGAAATATGTAAAACTGTTTTTTCCCTGCACATTGTGCGCTGTGATCAAAAGCACGAACCATTAAACGCTGCCTTTCAGTCGAGTTTGAGGAGTTCAGCTCTTCAACAGGGAAGGTACGACTGGTGTACTAACTTATACCGTTCAAGTGGTTTATCGAGTATAGAGTCGGTCTCTACTCAACCTCTGTGCTTCCTCGTGAACTCAGCCCTAAATTTCGGGTATATACTATCCTCCGTATCATTAACTATTCATTGCTTATCATAAAGGCTGTGGTAATCAGATTGGGACCATTTCATCATGATTCGTTGTCTGCACGTGCAACGCTTCATTTGGCCGGTCATATTGCCCGTAGATAGCAGCATAAACGTTCTAAGAAGGCAGTCTCCCCTAAAACAGTGCATGCATACATATGTAAATGATTAACAATTACACGATTATACACAAAGTAGACAAACAGACAACAAGGATAAAACAAATAAAGAAATACAGTTGGGCGCCGTTTTGGAAAGGTCAGTGGCATAAAAAAACACTTTTAACAGTTTAGTTAATTGATTTAGATATGGAACATTTGCAATCTGACTAAAGTACATCTCCTTTTACGCTACGCTTAGGATCTGACAACGAGCTATTGATAGCCTCGTTCTGACGACCCTTCCGCTAGCCAATCAAAAGCTAACTTACAACATTCTGCAAGCTTTAAAAAGGCTTGGTTTTTGATATCTACAATTTTTATGTCGAAAGATGTCAGATAGCCGGTTAGCTCAATCGGTAGGGCACTTGCTCTGTTAGCGAGAGGTGCCGGGTTCGAGCCCCGGATTGACTGCAAATTTTTCTTACTCTTTGACATTCGAACAAGTTGTCTGATTGGTTCAAATAGAAATAGAATTGCGAAAATAAAAATAGCAATATTGGAAATCCAATATATACAGAAGACGAATGTGAATGGGTCGTTCTCAGATCTTCGTTTAGAAGATCAAGTACTTTAGTCAGATTGGTCAGGGGTCACACGCAGGGGTATTGTTGAGTCAATTTTCAGCACTTTCTAAAGAATTGAAATTACCTGGGCTTTAGTACGGCATGTCAGCTTTTCATCTACGAAAATATATTTGAGCTCGGGACAAACAGCAATCCCACGGACCAAGGGTACATTGACAATTTTGGAACTTCATCCAATCGCTCAAAAGGTCGTTTTTGATGTTGTCTGAGAGTGTCAGTATATGCCTCGGATTTAGGATATAACCGTATTTGAGGGCTGCAGACCTAGACATTTCAGAAAAATTTTCAAAATGAATTTCGTGTAGACTAATAAATGTTGATTCTACGGAAGCGTGAAAGGGCCAACATACGCTTATACGTTTTATTAAGTTAAGGCTGCGGAAAGGATATGATTAATGTGAGCGCGATAGTGACTAGGAAAATAAGAGTATTGCTTGTTTCACAATCGTCAGTTTTTAAATATAAAGCGTGTCTCAAAATGAATGTACACCAAAAAGAAACAAAGCATTTAGAAAGAAAATGAAGTCTATATAGCCATGACTAAGCAAATTCATTTCTATTTACTTCATAACAAACGCAGACCTTAGTTTTTGTTCAATGTATACAACTCATCATTTTTTTTTCTTAATGTTTACATTTACTGGCGTGTGTAAGTTCAGCTATACATTAAACTTTCGAAAATGCCTCTTTACAAGTAAGTTAATTGGGTCGTAAAACTGGAAACGTAAAAATCTGAATTCATCATCAATATGATCTTTGACAATAGCTATAGATTTAAGTCTGTTTTGGACATAATACAAGAGGTGTAGTTTTTGTGAAAAATGAAACAGTAATTTTAACACGACCATATTTTACGTTTATAGTCAGGGTTCTTTTCTATTGTTATTATGTTATTCCTATCACCCCGATTGGTGTATTTGATATATTTCGATCTAGATGATATACCCCTGGAAGATGTGCCTAGTCTGCTGAAATTATTTTTTCCAAAAATATTCAAGAGAACCCAGTTTCGCGATTGTGTGTCACGTCATTGGCACACGAAGTATACTGGCTTACGTGATATTGGTGCAATGCATTTAGGTCAAAAACGACTATTTCAATAAATACATGGAACTTACTGGGAATAAGTTAACCGAATAATGAAAATTAGGTAATGTTTGTCCGTTCTGATTGATCAGTAATGTAAGCAAACACAGTGATTTTTATTTCTAAATTGATTTTATTACTGAATTTACAGTATTTTATTATACATTTTGACATTATTTGCTATATTTCTTATGTGATTCAGTTATATATGTATGTATGTTAATATTTCTTGTTTTTAATTTCAGTATTTCATGCATTTAACAAGGCCTGGCACGTGAATCATTTTGCATGTTCTATATGTGATAGAAAGATGAGTCAAAAGTAAGTAGAACAAAATTTGTTTGATTACATTTTGGTAATTAACTTATGGCATTAAAAACAAAAATTTTAGACAACAAAAAAATAAATGATGAATGTAAAAGCTTGATAGTAAATTATGGCCGTACGATCTTGATCATGTTCTTTTTACATTTGAAGCAAAACGAGGTTATATTCATGAGAGAGAAACAGTTATAACTTATAAATGTTAAAATCAAAATGTAAAGCTTACTTTGAAATTT
Source organism: Mercenaria mercenaria (assembly GCF_021730395.1). NCBI lineage: Eukaryota > Metazoa > Mollusca > Bivalvia > Venerida > Veneridae > Mercenaria > Mercenaria mercenaria. The sequence continues at coordinate 35,865 of NW_026463766.1, forward strand.
GTATATTTAATGGTGTAACAGTGTGAGAAAACTGTGCACTGTCTCTGGGGCTCAAACCCAGGACACATCACATACAGGGCGAGTACTCTGAGCTAACGCCTGACTAACCAAAATTCTTACCTGATGTGCCCAAGCAAATTTACGCAAGATTGTATTTTTAAAATCCCTTTTTAAAATCAAACCCAGCTTTAAAATAGGTTTAATTTATGGAGTCAAATGAGGGTTACTGAAAACTTTTTAAATTTTCATTTTTAATTAAATTTTTCCTTTGGAAATAACAAAACTTTCAGCCTGACAAGCTATTTTTTTCGGGGTTTTTGAATTTGGGGGTTTTTCAAATTTTAAAGACAAAAATAAATGGTTTATTTTGGTTGGGAAAATTTGCATGGGTTGAGTATCTTTAAAACCCACAAAATGATTATTTTGGGGCAAAAATATGATTTACGGGTTAAATTATCCTCCCCCCAAGACAGTTTCCCTTTGGGGTTTCTTACTATAGTTCTAAAATTCTTGTGATTTACTTTTTTGGTGTACGATTTAATATTTTAAGTTGTTTCGGGCATTTTTTAAAAAAAAATTTTTGTTTTTTAACCCAGAGATATCAGGCAAACCGACTATAATTTTTTTTTATTTAGTCGACTATATGAAGAATATGGGGGAGTATTTTAAAATCCCCCCGGCGACGGTTTAATAGGAATCTGAGGATTAAATTCAGGGTTTGGGGAAAATTTTCATGGTTTTGGAAAAAAAGGAAAGTTTTGGGGGAATTTTAGTTAAAAGGGAATGTTTATCTTCAAGATAAAAAAAACGGGAAAATTTTGGGTTTGTTTGTTTGGGTTTTTTTTTTCCGTATTTAAAAAACCATGAAAAACCAAAAAATTTGCCCCCATAAATGTTTGATAAAATCACGAAATACAAAAAAAAAGGTATTTCCCCATAAATTGTTTGATAAAACCCTTTAAAACACAAAAATAGTCCCCTTTAATTTTTGATACAACCCAAAATTTAAAAAAAAAATTTTGTCCCCACGAATGTTTTGATACAATCCGAAAGACCAAAAAAAAAAATTTCCCCCTGAAAAAAACAGATAATTTTCCCAAAAAGGCCCACCCCCGGGGGGTTTACTAGTTTGTAGTAACTTAAGGGACCCAGAAAATTAAAATTTTCAAAAACTACAACCAAACAAATATTTTTTAAAATTTCAAAATTTTGAAAATAAATTCAGAAATTGCTAAACCCATTCATCAGTTTTTTAAAAACCTTTTTGTTGGTCCCTACATGGGGGGGGTTGCGTGGCGAGTGGTTACATTCTTGCTCTTCACCGCAGGGGGTTTTGAAACCCCCTTGCATCGGACGGGGCTTTGGAAGTTTCTTTGGTTCTACTCTGGTGCCCCCCCTTTTCTTAAAATAATCCCCAAGGGTGGGGTATTAATGTTTTCCCTTTGAACTTTAAAAAGTTTGGGAAAAAGCCCCTTGTACCAAAAATTTTGGTAAAGGAACTTTTTTAAAACAACAAATATGCCCAAAAAGGGTATAACGGGGAATGATTTAAAATTTATTAGTTTTTTTAAATTTTGGGTGAAGTTTTTTCCCTAATTTAACATTTTCTTTTTTTGTAAAAAAATTTTTTCGATTTAAATCTGAAACCAGTCTGAAAATTTTTTGTTACGACAAGTTTCCCAGTGATTGAAAAAACCCGACTGAAGAAAGCGAAAAAAGAACAGAAAAAAAAAAATAAAACGGGGTTTTAAATTTTCGCTTTAAATTTGTTTGAAAAACCCTTGAAAAAATTCATGCATCCCTTTTGGGAAAATTTATAGAAAAAAATTAAAGTCAAAACTGTTTGGGTTATACATTATGTAAATAAAATTTATAGCAGTTTTCAAAATACATGAAATTATAAAATTTATATATTTAACCCTTTAAATTTGGCAATATTTATATCAAAATTTCTGGGAATTTTTAACAAAAAGGGAAAATATCTTCACAAATACCTGTTATGTCTCCCACCACACGTGGGGTGGGGAAATATTGATTTACCCCAAATTCTTTGGCTGTCTGTGTGTCTGTCTGTCTGTCAAAAAAAGCTTGTCTGCAGTCTAAATCGAACTTTTCTCTTTCCGATCTTTCCCAAAATTTTCAACAAAATTGTGTCTGCAAAACAAGTGTTTGGGCCCAATTTCGTAACAAACCAAATGGGTTTAAAGGGCACGTTAAAATTATCCCCTTGATTTACCAAAAACACCCCAGATTTCTTCGCATTTTTCCCCCAAACCTGGCGCCTATACTACTATTAGTTAGGCCCCTTTTAAAGTGTAAAGAAAGCGCTGTACATGTGGATTAAGAAAACAGTATAAAAAGACTGACTTATATTTAGATGTTTTAGGCAGTTGGGGGAGACATGCGTTTTTCCTCAAAAGCATCTCTATTTTCTTTATGGATAAAGATTTTTTTGGGGTATATCCCCCGGGTTTAAAACTATGGTAAATTTTGGATGGTACTGTTTCTGGCACCCAAATCACCCATCTGTAAAACTTTTTTGAGCCTTTGTCATAAAAAAACCCAACATGGGGGTTTTGCGCCCAAATAAATGGACCCCGGGGGAACAGCCTGCGCTTTCTGCGCAGTCTGGTCGGGATCCATGCTTTTTTGCTTTTAAAGTTTCTCTAATTTAATTAGGCTTTGAAAGCGAAACGCAGGGGGGGGAATCCTGACCAAACTGTGCATGCGCAGGCGGGTTTTGGATCCTTGCGGTCAAAAAGGGCCACATTTTGGTTTTTTCCCAGGGCCCAGGGCTAAATTAAAAACTTGAACACCCTTCTCCCTGAAATTTAAAAAGTATTTTAATACCAAACTTGGTAAAAGCTTTTTTTCAAATGGTTTAGTTTGGGTCCCTGTTAGATTTAAAAAATAGAAAAACCTTTAAATGGGGTTTTCTCATGAATCACATGTCTATTGTTTGATCTTTTATCAGACTTGGTGTTTTTATTATTTTAAATTGTTAGGTTTTACCCCTTTTTAGGGGGGCCCCCCTTTTTTATTGCAAATACAGATGTTTTCAATTTATGATTCAGTGTGTCCCCCACATATTTCCCCGTCAAATAGTAGGAAAAAGGTCCCCCCTTTCCCACTATGGTCGATTGTAATTATTATACCATTAATTTTTCTTTTATTGATATGGTTGGCTTTCTAAATATCTTGGGTTTTTCAATTTAAAAAAAAAATAATTCCAGTAAAATTTAGAATGAATTTCATAAAATAAAAAGAAGATACTTTTAAAGCATTAAAAAACAGGCAAGCAAAATAAAAACAGGCCCAAATAAAAATAATAATAGACACAGTCTGGTTCGTGAAGGGGCCCTTTTTGCAACGGCCCTTTAAATGGAAATTTTATTAACAGATAAATTCAGTGGACTTTTTATCTCTTTAAAAAACCCGAAATGTAAAAAATCGGAGTCCCCGTTATGGAAAACTTTTTTTTCAAAAAAGGGTTTTTTTTGCCCGAGCTCAAAAAACCCTTTATGAAAAAACAAAAATCTGCCATAATTGATCTGGAGTAAATTTTTTGGGGGATCCAGTTTGGGTTAAACCAGAAAATTTAAAAAATCTATTAGAAGAAACCCTATTTATTACAAATGAATGTACCTTTTTACATTGTAATTTTAAATTTTAAAAAAATACTGAAAAAAATTGATTTTGTGGAGATAAAATTTCGTGGTTTCAGCTAGAAAGACTAATATGGGGGGGTCTGTTTTTTTAATATTTCCCGGATAACATTTCAAGATAAAAAAGAATTTTAAAAAATTTGCTCATTTTTATTTGGGAATTTAAAAAAGTTTAATTTACACGAACCACAGAATCCCCCCGAAAATTAGGGCCCCCCCAAAAAAATTTAAAAATATTCCCCTATAGACGCATAAAACTTTTGATATTAAAATGTATTGAAATGTTTTAAAAATTTCCAAAAAAAATTGGACAGGGCATTTCATGTACATCAAAATGGGGTAAAAATATTTGTAAATAGAAAAATAAACTAAAACAAAAATGCAATATTTAGCTTTTAACATATTAAACCCTTTAAGCAGAAAATTTAAAGGGTGTATTTATTTTGTCCCCCGTAATGTAGGAACCCCCAACTTTTTCCCTTTGTAATAACAGTGTTGAGAGATAATGGAAATGCGGGGGTGTAAAAAATGCCAAGCTGAAATCATAAGCTTCTAAATTAAAAAACATTAAAACCAAAAATCACTGCCAATTTGTTCAAGTAAACTTTAATTTTTTAGGTATTTTCTTATAATTTTGTTTAAAAAATTAATTTTAAAACATTTTTTTTATGAAAATAAAAATATAACTAAATATTTCCTACTTTAAACCCACAGGCAAAGTTCTACCTGACTTTTTTCATCAATGTCTTTAATAGGGAAATCATTTTTTTTTCCATTTTTTTGGGGTTCTTTTAAAAAAACTTCCCCAAAAGAGATCATATATTGCAAAAAAAAAAAGTTCTGAAAATATTCGGGGGGGTTTTTAAATTTTTTCATAAAAAAACATTCAAAAAGAAAGATTTTATTTTTCTTTTTCCCCTTATTCTACTTATAGAAAATTGATAAATATCAATCAGGACCTTGAAACCTTTTTTGATACATGGAGTGTTTATAAGGTATCTGTAAACAAAATCCCTAATTAAATTTTTTGCTTGGTTAAAGAAACGGTAGTAGTTTTATTGAATTTAAAAGACATGCATAGACAAATGACCAAAAAAAAGATGTCAGGTTTGGCCTATTTTATATCTCCTTATTAATGGTTTTTTAAGTATTGAAGTGCTTTCAGCCCATTCTAATTCAACAAAATTTTTTTTTTCAGGGAAGGAATCATTAGAAAGGCCCCATAGAAAAAATTTTTTAAAGAATAATTAGAAATTTTTTATAGAAAAAACCCTTTTTTTTATCATTATTGTATTATATCGTGATATAAGGTAATTATTGTAATTTTTTTTTTGATATAGCATTCTGTTAAATTTAAAAACATTTCAGTTATCATTAAAAAACAGTTGCATTTCATTGTATTTGACAGAATAAAAATTTGGGAAAGGGAAAAAGTTTTGTTTATTTTTCTTCTAAAAGTCTTTCACAAATTATTTTTAAACTGCCTGTAAATAGTGACAGGGGTGAGCTTTTGTAAACGCCCCTTTGTCCGTCGTCCCCCTCCTCAATTTCTTTTGCAAAGGGTTTGTGGTTTTATTTTTTGATTTTAATTTTTTCCAAAATTGCAAACAACTTGTATCAAAAAAAAGATCTTGGTTTTTTTCTTGAAATGGCCAGATCCCCTTATTGGTTTCCCGAGTTATGGCCCCCGAAAAGGGGCCCAAAGGGGCCCGAAAATTTGCTATTTTTTTAACATTGACTGCAATAGCGGGTTCAATTTTTGATTGGAAAATTTTTTTTAAACTTGGGACAAAACTTGTGCACCATAAGATCCGCTTCCTTTCTTTAACCGGGGCCCAACCCAAATGGGTTTAAAATTATGGGGCCCCTGAAAGGGCCAAAAATTTGTATTTTTTAAAAATTGGCTGCGCAATTGCAGCTTCATTTATGGGTTTGAATTTTTAAACAAACTTGCAAAACAACTTGTATCACTACAATATTTGATTTCTTTCTTAAAATGGGCCAAAATTTTGTTATGGTTCCAGAATAATTATGGGGCCCCCGATGGGCCAGAATTAGCTATTATGACCCTTGCTGCACAAAGCAGCTTATTTTCAATTTGAATTTAATCAAACTTTCCACAAAAACCCCCCTTTTTCAGCATAAAAATTTTTGGTTTCCCCCTTTTTTGAATGGGGCCCGATCCCCTGAGGGTTTCAGAGTTATGGCCCCCGAAATTTCCAAAAATTTGCAATTTTTACCTTGTCTGCGCCCAAAGCAGCTTCATTTTTTTATTTGATTTTAACCAAACTTGCAAAAAACCCAAATTTTTACAAACCCCAAGATCTTGGTTTTCCCTTTTTTGGCCCCGATTCCTTGTGGTTCCTAGAGTTATGGCCTCTGAAAGGGCAAAAATTATTTGTATTTTGACCTTGTCTGCACAATAGCAGCTTCATTTATGATTTGATTTTAACCCCAAACTTGCACACAACTTGTATCACCATAAGATCTCAATTCCTTTTTATACGCCCAAAGGGAGACGTATTATGTTATCCCCTCGATGTCCTTCTGTTGTCTGTTGGTTAGCAATTTCCCTTCTGCTCTGTAACTCTTGAACCCCTTGAAGGTTTTCAAAGAAACCGGGACACAATGTTCTGTCATTATTATGTTCAACCTCATCGAAACGATGTGCAGATCGCTGTTTCGGATGGCTCACTTAAAGGTCAAGGTCACACTTAGGGGTCAAAAGTCATACGATTTTGTTTTGTGTGTATATTGCTCGCTTTTGCGTTGCATTGCTGTGCTCTTGTTTTTATTTGGAAGATCCGTCTTTTGTTCACTTACAATATTTTTTAATTACTTCCTTTATGTTACTATAAATAGCTTATTTAGTAACTTTTTTTATTATTGGCCTTGGGGGAAAAAACCGAAAACCACTTTCCTGTGGTACAACATGGAGGGTACCTCCAATTTATAGGTGTATTTTGAATATCTGTCCCTTTTAAGAAAATTTCAACTATATTTTCTCATGATTTTTTTGATTGATTTTGATTATGATTTTTTGACCTTCTTGCCCTTTAAAGTGCAATGATGACAGGTGAGTGATTTAGGGCCATTATGGCCCTCCTGTAAAATAAGTCTGATTAGATACAGTTAAATCAAATATGAAAATTCATATATGCGAATGCTGTACTCCCCAGATTTTTATATCCCCAAAAGGTACGTATTATGTTATACCCCCGGTGTCCATCCATTAGCAGTTCGTGTCCGCTCTGAAACTTGAACCACTTGAAGGATTTTAAAGAATTTTACACAAATGTTTACCACAGCGAAACAACGTGCGGGAGCGCATGTTCGGGGGTGGCGCGCTTCAAGGTCAAGGTCACACTTGGGGGTAAAAAGGTAATATGAAGGGTTTTTCATGTCCGCTCAGTAACTTTTGACCCCCTTGAAGGATCTCAAAGAACTTTGCAAAAAATGTTGGACGACGTGCAGAGTGCATGTTCTGGACGGCTCACTTCAAGGTAAGGTCCAAACAAGTAGTCTGCCAGTGTGTAAAATGTGACTTTTGATGGCATTTTTAGCTCGACTATACGAAGTATAAGGAGAGCTATCCTACTCGCCCCCGGTGTCGGCGTCTTTCCACGTCCCCACTTGGTTAAAGTTTTTTTTACACTTTCTTTTTTTTTAAACTTATCTTTGTAACTACTTGATGGATTTGATTCAAACTTGAAATACTTATTTCTCATCATCATCCAGATCATCTGACATAAGGGCCATAATCTGATACCAATATTTCATGAATTATCCCCCTTTTCACTTAGATTTTCAGGTTAAAGATGCACTTTCACTCTATTTTGGGTTATTACTGAATGGATTTAATTCAAACTTAAAATAGTTGTTCAGTATCATCACCCACATCATATGACACAAGGTGCATAACTCTGCACCATTTTTTCATGAATTATTTCCCCCTTTTTATTTAGAATTTCGGGTTTAAAAGTTTTGGTGCACTTTCACTCTACCTCTGTTATTACTGAAATGATTTGATTCAAACTTAAATAGTTGTTCAGCATCATCCCCCACATCATATGACACAAGATGCATAACTCTGACACAATTTTTCATGAATTATTCCCCTTTTTACTTAAAATTTTCAGGTTAAAGTTTTATGACTTTCACTCGTCTCTGTTATCACTGAATGGATCTGATTCAAACTTAAACAATTGTTCAAACATCATTACCCTTATATGACACAAGGTGCATAACTCTGGGACCAATTTTTCATGAATTATTTCCCTTTTACTTAGAATTTCAGGTTAAGTTTTGATGCACTTTCACTCTGTCTCTGTTATTGAAGGATTTAATTCAAACTTAAAATAGTTGTTCAACATCATCACCAACACCATATGATACAAGGTGCATAACTCTGGCACCAATAGTTAATGAATTATGCCCCTTTTTTGCTTAGGATATATTATATAGTGTTTGATAATTTGATCTTTACCTCTCTTTTTTTTATCCCCCCCTTCGAAGAAGGAGGGGTATATTGTTTTGCAGATGTCTGTCGGTCTGTCTGTCTGTTGGTCGGTCTGTATGTAGACCAATCCGTTTCGGATGATAAGTCAAAAACGCTTGGGCTGGGATCTAAAAGTTGATAGGAAAGTTGGTCATTCCCTGCAGATGACCCCTATTGATTTTGAGATCCGTATGTCAAAGGTCAAGGTCAAGGTCACAGTGACCTGAAACATTTTAAACGGTTTCGGATGAAAAACTAAAGAACGCTTGGGCCTGGATCATGAATGTTGTTAGGAAGATTGGTCAGGGCCAGCAGATGACCCCTATTGATTTTGAGGTCAGTTTGTTAAAGTTCAAGGTCACAGTGACCAAAACAGTTAAACGGTTTTGGATGAAAAACTCAAGATTGGGTGGGCCTAGGATCGTGAAAGTTGATAGGGAGATTGCTTATGACCAGCAGATGACCCCTTTTGATTTTGAGGTCAGTAGGTCTAAGTTCAAGGTCACAGTGACCAGGAACAGTAAAAGGGTTTCCGGGCGATAACTCAAGAACGCTTGGGCCGAAGATCAGGAAAACTGATAGGGAGATTGATCATGACCGGCAGATGGCCCCTATTGATTTTAGGTCATTTAATTAAAGTTCAAGGTCAGATTGGCCAGGAACAGTTAAACCCGGGTTTTTGGACGATAACTTGGGGAACGCTTTGGGCCAAGGGTAATGAAAAATGATAGTGAGGTTATCATGACCCGCAGATGAACCCTGTTGATTTTAAGGTCAGTAGGTCAAAGGTCAAGGTTACAGTGACCCGGAACATTTAAACCGTTTGCAGACAATAACTCGAGAATACTTAGGCGTAGGATCATGAAACTTGATAGGGAGGTTGGTCATGACCTGTAGATGACCCCTATAGATTTTGAGATCTGTAGGCTAAAGGCCAAGGTCACATTGACCCGGAATAGTTAAACACTTTTCAGACGATACCTTGAGAACGCTTGGGTCTAGGATCACTAAACTTGATAGAGATGTTGATCATGACCAGGAGATGACCCCTGTTGATTTTTTAGATCAGTAGGTCAAAGGTCAATGTCACATTTAACCGAACGTAGAACTTTTGTTTCAGTGTGCAAATAAATTTTTGTTCCTTGGCAATTTCTGAATGCATAAGGGGGGCATTTCGTGTTCGACGAGCTCTAGTTGGGCATAGACTCAGGCTTTTGTGCAATTTTCTTCATCCAAAATTGGAGTCATTAAACACTCCAGTGACAGCTCTGTTCCTCAGATGTGCCCCGTTTCACTATCCCGGGATCGAAAGAGTCGAGCGCGCTGTCTCCTGTGACAGCTCTTGTTTGTTAATGCTCTTATATAGTATTAGAGTGTTCTTAGGCTCGAAAAATGAAATTTAAAAAAAGGGGCTGTCGCCTTTTAGGGTTCCTCATTACAGTACAAAGGGGCCAAAGGTCAAATAAGGCATTTACAAATAAAACTATGCCATGTGCACTTGTTTTATTTCAAATCCTTCTATATTAGTTTAAATATTGTGTTCAATGCCCTTTCGTATTTTCTAAATAAAACTGATGATAATAATAAAAAAACATATCTAATGTATATATAATATTATATAGAATAATATGTATCTTTGGGAAAAATGGCATACGATGGCAAAGTGTGTTTTACTTGACATGTTTGCTAATCCTTATCTTTATAAATTATGTGGATGAACTAGAGAAAAATGTTTGGAACTGGCGTATCCCAAAGGGTTATTTCAATGTAATTCAAAGGGCACCGACATGTCAATGTCAAAACTAATTTTTTAAAAAAGACTTCTAAGTTATTAAAAGTAGCAAAATGATGGGTATATTAATCATTCTCAACAACTTTTTTAAATCCCCACCTGTTTTTTTCCCTTTTTCGCCAAATTTTGATAGATTTGAATGAATGTTTTAAACAAGTTAAATGATTATTTTATTGTAATATAACATAAAGAACGATCATATCCTGATGTAAATTCATTTTATTGTAAGGTGACAAAAAAGTAACCATTAAATTAAAAGTCACATTAGTAAATTCCAAATCACAGTAGTACACTTTGATCCTATTAAATTTAATGAAATTAAGATTTTTTTATTCTGTATGTTCAACTCTGTTTAGTTGTAATGGAAACATCTGTTTAAAATTTTCAATATGTAAATGTTTTCTTTATCAGGTTTTGTGATGTCATTAATGACAGCATTAATGACAAAATTGTTTTAAACCCGCAGATGACATTACTTGCTGCATACAAACCAGCACCAAATTGCATTCATTCAGTTTACATTTTTTGGGAGAGGAGTACTTTATTAAATGTCATGGCAAAAACCAATATACGCAGAATTGGTATCGCTGTTACGTTTATTTAAAGAAGTGGGCCTTAAACATTTTGTCCAGTTTTCATTCAAATCTGTCAAATTTGGCAGAAATAAAAAAAAAAAGTCAGGTGTGCAGATGGAAAAATTGTTGGGCAAATGATTACAAAATGACACTCCAATGCATTTTTGAAATACTTTGAAAGTAACATTTATAATATTTATGGAATCTTTCCCAGCCCCTAAAGAAATGATTCCAATCTGTTGATGATTCATATATGATATATTTTATGTTAATTTGTCCACGTGGCGATAGTTAAAAAGGACCATTTAGAAATAACTGAAATTTGGTCACAAAAATAGGTTTTAACAAACTAAAAATAACAGATCTGTAGGATTTCAACTAAGTTTATCCATCCACTATTCCCTTGATTTGCTGTAATACAGTTGTTTTTTACTATCGGTCAGGCATTTATCATTATATTTTTATGTATTTTCAATTAAGTAGCACATTTCAAGAACTAGATTTTCTATCACCGAAGCTTTTCTGATATCACAAACGTTATGTGGGAAAGACAACTGGGTGAGAAGATTTTCAAGAAAGTTTGAAATTGTGGTTTTGATTAAATTTTGACTTAAGATAGCTATGCACGTTCGGATTAACTTTTTTTTTTCAAATTAGACCTCGCGCTATTTTTCATTATAGGAGTCATGTTCATAACAATTTAAGAATAGATTTTTTTTTTCTACAATGTCTTCCCAGCGTTAAATAAAAAATATGGCCTATTATAAATTAGTGAAATAATATTTTTGAGATATTTGACCTGATTAAAGTGAACCCGCACAATTCACGCTAATTTCTAGAATTATTGAATTAATTTTTGTGTCAGATGTTTTAGTTTTCATATTTTAACTTTATAAAGATAGCAGAGTGTTAGTGTAATAAAATTACTCACAGGTTGTCATTTATTCATAAATGATTTTCATTTTTCTAGGCCAAATGCTTTATTCTACCTTTTACGGACAAATGACGTTACGCCATGACTTCTTTTTTGTCAAACGTGCAGAACTACCTTGATTAACTGGTCGACCATTGAACAAAAAATTCTTGCAAATGTTTTCTTAAATCAGAAGAAAGACACGTACAGTCAAGTCTATATAATATTCTAAATCATTATCATTACAACTAATCAATGATACAAATAATAGCACAGTACTTATCATAAGACATATATAAAGTATGTTATTAATGGACAAACAGATGAATATCTACTTGACTGCAAGTTACATATAAAACTATTTTACATTTCCTATATATAGTTCAATGAGAGTTTTAGCTTTTAAACACTTTTACGATCAAAGTAAAACGCGTTTGTACTCCAATAAATTTTGATATATACTAGTGCACAATCTAATTTAGTATTGTTAAAATCATTCGATTACAGTAATCATGCCTTTCTCTTGGCAAATATAAAGCTGATTAATTTCTTTTTGAACAAAAATATCTAGTTATGACGGAGTATAGAATGCCATCGGATTTAGTATGTTACTTGTAACAGCTGCAACTTTGTTTCACCATTCATGTTACTTGAGACAGCAAGAAGTGATTTGTTCTTCGAAACACAGACACTGTAGGGGAGTTTCATATCTAACTTGTACGATGACAGGATCCGACCTGTTTGAGAGATCTGTACAATGGAATTTGTTCCTTTACTGCAAACCAGGATACAGTCGGATGGACCAACTGCTACACCATATGGTTCGTTAATCTGGTCGTCTTTGACAACAACCCTGGTGTTGCTCTTGATGTCATATATGTAGACAGTATGCTCGTACCTATCGGTGAGAACCACTTTGTCACTGTTTCTAATATATGTACAAGCACTAGTGTCTATAGGATATTTCTTGTTTGGAAAGTTGATACTGAAATCTTTCTCTTCTCCTGACAGAGACACAATACGAACAGGCCTTGTATCATCGTAAGTTCCAACAACAAAGTTTCCCTCGTCTTTCATACATATAGACTCATACACTGTCGTTACTTTACATGTCCTGATCAAAGTTATCTCATTAGATTTACTGACACGTAGAAAGTCTATACGACCACTTGTTATCGCAACTTCCTCCTCAGATATAACAACTACACTAAGTGGTATATACGATAACTGATATGATCCTACTTTCTCAAGCTTCTCATTGTAAATCAAACATTTCTTGTTTTGATTATCTACGGCAATCAGTCTACCATCCGGCAGGAAATCCAGTCCTGAGTATAACGGTTTCTCGACATCATCTCCAGTCTGCTTCAGATCAATGGAAGTAATCATCGTTAATCTAACAATTGGATCTAAAGGTATTAAAGGTTTTACAGTTTCAGGTACGGAGTATTTTAATGTCAGCTGTCCTGGAACGCAATCAGAAATCGAAAGTGGGGGTAATTTCAATGTTTCATCAAAATCAAAAGAAACGACCACGGACTCTAACCTTTGACATTCCTTGTCAACGTTGCTGCTAAGTTCATCGACTTGCCTCTTCATTCTAAGTTCCAGTATAAACTGTTGTGATGGCGTCCCATTCTGATGAACGTTATCAACTGTTTCCAGAGATTTTGTTGCATCAGCAATATGTTTCTCATTGTCAGACTGCTTTTTGGTCAGCTTATCGAGTGTTTCTGTCTTAAATGATTCAGCGTCCTTAGTAACGGATACTTCTAAATCGTCAAACATTTTCATTACATCATCCCGCATTCGTCTTACTTTTAAAGACACTTCTTTAACATCTTGATCCAGTTGCTCTTTTGATGACTTGGCATCTTTCACAATCTTTTCAGCCTTCTCTCTTACTTCCTGCAACTTGATCTTTAATTTGGAACTTGTTGATGCAGATCTTTCTGCCATCGTCTGTATTTCTACGACACTGTGGCATTTCCGGTGATCCACAATAGCACAGGTGCTGCAGCAAAGCTGATTATCATCTTCACAGAAGAATTCTAAAACTTTATGATGCTCATCACATTGGTCTAATCCCTTCATATCAAACGCAATTTGTTTCGTTTTCACCTCTTTTGCTTTCACTAGCTTGTGATTTCTCAAGAACGCGTGCGTTGTATGTACGTTTGAACATTCTGTACACTGAAACTCGTCACATGTTGAACAAAACACATCAGCTACTGTTTGTTTATCATTACTTGAACATGGCTGACACAGTACCTGCTCTATTCGTCCAGAAACTGCATCATCGGAACTGTTATTTTCCATATTCCCACTCCCTTTTTCCGCCATTTTGAATCGTATGATAATTTTCTCTTTACACAAACTTCCTTTATGTTGTACGATACTAGTATGTTTAAACTTGTCTTGCTCTATATTTGATTTAAGATTAGAAGTAGGACCAAGAATGCGGAAGTAAATTGTGTTTTGTAAATGCACTCGTGTTATAGTATATTGCAAATTTTTGTTTACTGAAAAAGTACATTGCTTGATATTATAATTTATGATACTAGTACTTCAGAAAACATAACAAATGAAAATATCAAGAGAGCCCAGTTTCGAAGATATAGAATATAAAGACTAAACGTTATCAAATTTAAATGAAATATTTTGCCGGCTAAATTCAGATACAAAATAATTTTCAAACTCTTGGTGATTATGACTTACTGGACAACTTGGTATTTCTACAACACTTTTCCGGTGATTCACTTTATCACTCATACGGGATACAGTTAAACCTGTCTCAGCGGTCACCTGCTTTATGCAGTCACTTGGTCTTAGGCAGCCAATCAATAGTCTTTCAAAATCGACACTTTGTACTTATTACCACATATCGTAAGCAACTAGAATGTGTGGCTCCACTGGCTGACTGTTTTATACAGTTTGACTGTACGTGCAATTATACTTGTGTTAATAATCAGTCAAAATGTGAATTAATCAGTTCAAAACTATCGCATCTTTGATTAATCATGGTGAAATGAAGGTATTGCATATTTTTCAAACTAAAATAGAAAAATTTACCTTTCTATTGTGGCAACGAGATAATTCAAGTATTTCACTAATTTTGAAGATAATGCAACGAAAAACCGGTGGTGACTTTACAGTTCGTACTTCACACTTTACAATTCGTTCTTCACATTTTAGACTTCCTACTCCAAAGTTCATAATTTATAGTTCATAGTTCACTGTTCACAGTTCAAATGTTACACTTCGCTCATCACACTTTACATTTGATACTTCTCAGTTTACACTTCACACTTCATGCTTCACTAAATCACTCTTCAAAGTTATCGTTTGTACAATATGTACTATTCTTTCTGAGATTGCCACAAACCATTCCAAAATGGCACCACAGTGTTACTGTATTTTACACATTCATGCATGCACCGTTTCGGGGCCTCGTTTTCGAGGTGACTGTGTTCTTGAAAAGTGGTTGGTCCTATTGCATCTTTGTCCTAGATTTTATTATATCAAACTGTCAATGTCACGGCATACGATTTATATGGTCAATATGGCCGGCAAGATATAGTGATGTGCAAATTAATCACAATGTCAGTGACTCATTAAAAGATGTCTCATGACATCTCTTGATCTTCGACGAAATGTTTATCAAATGATGAATTCTAGTGTTTTAATAATGTCCTAAAATTTTGCGCACATTTCCATAAACAATGCTGTAGATAGTTATATGTTTAATACTCATCTACTAAGTTTAGTTTAAATATCTCTCATAATGCAAGAAATGGCGCCCTTAAAAATATTCTACAATCGCATTTGCTTATATCGGAATCCTTATATAACCTCTCCAAACTTTTCGGGATAACATCATCATTTAAGAGTATAGAAGTTCCAAGTAGTGAATTTCGTCATTTCATATTTCATGATCGCGAAATAGGAAGTGTGAAATGTGAAATTTGAAAAGTGAGGCATAAAGTGCGAACTGTAAAGTATGACGTGTGAAGTGTTGAGTGTGAAGTGATGAAACTATTAGTTATTTTGTACTATAATATACTGTTAAGTGCGCAGTGTGAACTATGATGTGTAACCTATGAAGTATGAGCTCTGAAGAAATGACCTCTGAAGTGTTAAAGTTCTATGTAGAAACCATAGGGGTTTTGTATAATGCACAAGTATTGACACTTATCACACTCCTGTCTAATAGGAAATAATTTTATATGCACACTTGAAGATACTTTAATGAACAAAATGGTATTTAGTTAAACAGTCTTTTACCTTCGAAATCTTTTGACATATTGAAAAAATGTTTTCGGGTCTTGATGTTAAATGAAAACACTAGCTACTGTATTTGTGTCAACGCATGGTGGGTTTGCATATTTGTTATATGTGTTCATTGTTGGAGTTCTTTCATTTACTGACCCAAGGGTTTATCAGTTACTCTAATCATCTATCAGTAGTTTTCTAATATAAAGGTTGCCACCAAGTTGGTATAAGATTCATAGAATACCATTGCATATAAATGTCAGTATAAAGTATTTCCCTTTAGTATGGTTAAGCGGGTATAGTCTCCGACACTGCACGTGCAAAGGCAAAAAATAATTTCAAGACATATATCAATCAAAGCACTGAAAGTGCTGACAGCAATGGGCTCATTGCAGATCATGGATGTCAGTTGGTCAAATGTATACACTCAGTAATACCAGCCTAAGTACCACCATTAAAGTCAAATACATTCAAAAACCCTCTTTATTTTGTTGGTTTCATGCCAGATTTCAACAGACTTTCAGTAAGAACCAGTAGAGTGTGAGTCACGACTCATGACCACTTTCTCACATAAACAGGTCAATGGCCAAGTGTACGTCGTTGGGGTGAGTAACAGAGATGGGCTCCGCAGAGCTGAACGCAGTTGAATGAGATATTAATATCCCACTTTAGTCCATGATCTTCATGTCTAACTGTTGAATGTTGACAATTATTACCACTGATGAGGTGGCAAGACCATGACTAAGACATGTTCACTCGTAATCACAAACCTACAGGAAAATCAGATTAACATAAAAGCTATCCGACAAAATCAACCCTTATGCATCCCGTACAATAATAACTACGAGGAGATGACCACTCAATAATTCACATCTAAACAACTTGCTTCCAATGGCTTTGCAAAATGGCGAAGACACTTCTTAGGAGGATTCCCGAAAAATTGTTTTCGAGGGGATTTTATTTCCAAATCCGAAACTTGCACCGAAAAACAAATGACCCGTATTGGCGTATTTGTTATATGTATTGTATTAATATTGGCTAATTGTATAATCATTTCAAAACAATAACTCTATTTTGGTATTTATTCTACCACTATGGGCACGATTATAATTTATAAATATTTTTTTCTAAGTCGGAATTGAAATTGATTCCATTTGTAGTCTGTTCCATTAATCTGTATTAGCAATACAGTCAGTAACAAACCAAATTACATATAGCTATACCATGATCAGCCGCGCGAATGCTTATCTAAAATAGCTTGGCTTTCCCTAAGAGAAATGCAGCTCATTATAAACCTTGGTATTGAATTCTCAATCCTCCAAAAGTGGCAGGGGACAGTTTCGGGTTGAGGCCCGGGTACGTGTTTTAAATAAAATAGGTAAATGTACTATAAAGGCATTTATATTCAACTGGTTATGGATGATGTTTAGAGAACAAAAGATTCTTGCGTACGAGAAATTATTTAATCGAGTTTTCTAGCTTCGTGTAGGCGGCCGGGTCTAAACTTTTACCAGAGGCCACGGAAGTCAGACGAAATGGAAGCGGCCATCCATCTATCCATTCATTCATCCAGATTCAGCTCAAATTTACGGAAAAAAGTACACGGTTATGAGACGCTTTTCTCCCAGCCATTATTTCCGTCTGGTCACATGCTTTAATAATATACATATGTTTTAGGTCAAAACGGTACATGTCGCGAAAGGTGTGCATTTTGGGCCATTTTGCACCAAAATTTATAGTCCTGAAACCGGAGTTATACTCGTTTTTATCATAGAAACAACTGAATGGGCAGGCTGAAAATGCAACACGATAACGTGTTGAGTATATGCAATACATCCGTTCAATACTTCCAAGGGATTTCTTAAAATTGGCTATTTTATGTTTTTTCGCACTGATATTAGCGCAGAGTTGTGGAATTTTCAAATTTTCTGTCCCTTGCCTCTAACTTGCGTTTCGTTAGTTAACAAACATAACCTATTAAACCTACAACTATGAAGGTTTAAGGTAGCAGGGTACACTTGGATTCGAATATTTTTGGCACGGTCAGGCTTACAAAGAGCGAGTCTTAATAGTGCACTTCCCTCATGTGCAGAATTAGGGTGGCCATTCTATAAATTGTGTGCGTGTTTTGTGTTTTTAGTTAATGACAAAATCAGGACTCTCATACAGAATATGCAGAAAGTTATCAAAACGAAAGTTATACGGCCTATCCATTAAAACAAAGACGCCAAAATCATCAATTTTGCACTTTTTGGGCAGCCTGCAATGATCCTGTTGCAGGAACTATGTCCAAGTTTTTGCATTTCTCAATTTAATAGGCCCTACTGAACTACAGGATATTAATGGAATGTCGGCCTAGCTATCACGTTTTTTCACAAAATAGCAAAAATGTACCCGGTGTCGATCAACAAGCATGAAACCTTTCAATGACTTGAATTTCCCGCGCCGAAGATGACTCATCAATTCATACAAAGCTAGCAGCGGTTAGTTTTACAACTGACATTTACAACTTACAACATGTATCAGTTGTTTATATTTTCTAAAGAATTAACAAACATTATCTCTCACTGTAATTTACAGACATCCAAAATCACGAAGTTCTAATTATTACAAATATTGACGTGAGCCAAAATTCGAAGTGTACCCTGCTACTTAAGCAATACACAACTGATAAGCGCAGATAATCCCGGTCATCTATTGTTCGTATAGGTTCTGTGTAAAATAAGTACAGATCTACAGGTAACTTACTATAAATCCCCGCCGTTATATGACTGAAATACTGTTGAAAAAGTTTTTCGAACAAAACTATGATTTTTGGTCATTATCCTATGTTCACCAGCGTTAACCTATGTTTACGGTTGTAAACCCATGTTCACGGTCGTAAACCTAAGTTCTCGATCGTTAACAAATGTTCACGTTCGTAAGCTATGGTTTACACCCGAGAACCCTGGTTTACTCCCGTAAACATAGGTTCACGCTCGTGAACTTAAAATAACGGCCAAAATTCAAAGTTCAATTGAAAAACCTAGTTGAAACTTGGGTTCACGGGCGTGTTTTCGCCCGAAAATATTGGTAAGTATTAGAAAAACCTGGTTTTACGTTCGAAAACCCTTGTTTATCTGTAATTGTTAATTCTACTTTTTTACCGTAAACCTGGGTTAACGTTATTATTGGACAATTGGCGTGCCATAACCGTTTATATATGTTTCTTACGAAGCGATAATAAACATTGAGGGACATAATATCAGATAAAATATAAAGGTAACAAACACAACATCTATAATTCGATATGCAATCCCCCACCCAACACACACATTATGTGTGAATGTATGAACATTGATCAAATGGGGCGATTTTCTTGATGGTATGAGGGAAATTTTGGGCTCGAACCCCGCTATAAACCGGACTGTTAATGATTATTGTCTAGTCATGTTGCTTCCTTAATACGATGGTTAGGAAAATTGACGTACCCGTAATAATGTAATTTTTTTTGAAGAGTATTCAATTCCTACCATGAGATTACTTTAACTAATTTTTCAGGAGGGCGTAGGTTCAAACCCTACTAGGACCAGACTTTGTTCATTATTTTTCTTTTTTCGAGTAAGATAAACTGTTGTTTTTTTTAAGACATATTATCATTGATCTGTCGTACAAAAGCGGAAATGTTTTATTTGATTAGCCATTTTTTAGTCATTTCTTGCTTTTTTAAAATGAATTTTGACCTGAAGGGTGAATGTTTAGACATCTTTGAAAAATACTTAATTACATTTGTAAAAGTTCTTGATTTTGCATTTATTTTTACAAAGTTTTGAATAAATGTATATAGGTAGGTTTTACTTCTGCCCTATGGTTCTTTATGAATGCATAGAACAAGGTCATAATATTCAAAAGTTGGAGCTTAATTTCTTTCCGATTAAATCCTTTTACTCGAGGCTCCCCAGAAAAATTGTTATCGCCAATTTTATTTGTGTTTTATAATTGTTACGCAATATTTTGAGGTTTCATTTAGAAAAATATTTGGTAAAATGAATTATCTATGATCGTTTTGCACAATTGCTATCACTTTGAAATTTGTCTCTGTAGGACATAACATATACAAAATTAACAAATAAAAAACAAACAAACAACAACGACACGGTAAAAGTCATTTAAAGATGAATCACACTGCGAAATATGTTAACTTCAGAACTGTATCAAGTAAGTGCAATTGTTAAACATTACCAATACGGGTCCACTATCTTAATATAACCTGAAAAAGTTGAAAACGTGTGTTTAAACAAAACTCGCTACATCTACACCCCCACCCTTAAAGCAAATTGGTGACAAAGAGCTTTTTACATTATATCTTTCAGTATTCGTCAGAATGTTTAAAACGAATTTAGTATAAAAATAGCCTAAAAATAGGTATCATGTGGTCATTTGTTTCTTATCACGTTACTGTGGCAATCACGCAGCGATTGCGTCCCTTAGTACCTATAGCAAATGATCTGAAAGAATAGTTTCTAAAAACGTAAGCCCTAAATATAAGACCTGGCATAACTCATATCACTATAAGTTCATTTTAATTGATATTTCATATTTCTTATTTTCCACGTTATGTCAGGTCGTCGAATAATGCGCAGTATAATTCATATCGACGATTGTTTCTCGGAACCAGCGTTTGTTTACTTAGCTCCTTATAGACCGAGGTCATAATCTATAACGAAGCGGTCAACGTCGAGTTAGATCCATTCATACGAACATTTCATTCATGGAGGCGAATTAATTTACCATCATTATGTAATATTTTCTAATGTTATCTTTCAAGTATTTACCGTTAGAAAAATAAAACATTATTACAACATGTTTGCAAGTAGATCTATTGAAACAGGTAAGTTTAACAATCTTTATACAACTCTATGGCAAAACTGATTAACGTGGCGGACTATTTTAATTGCGCATGAAATTATATTTTGTGTTGTCAGTCTCAGCACCTGTTGAACTTTACAGAAACTCGATATATGGTTATAATAGTCTGGCGAATATCGCCAGCCTAAAAACGGCGTTAAACCCAAAACAAACAAATACTATAAATAATACTTTATCTAAACTACGATGACAGCATTGTAATTTTAAAGGTATAACTAGTTTGTGTATTATTATTTTATTAACACATTCAACTTGTTTGCGTTTAAGGAAACTGTACTGTATGTTTATTAATGCAGGAGAATGCATACTTGGCTTTTACTGTTCTTTTTGTAAATTCCATCGTATAAAGAAAAACGCAGCCGACAAAAAAAGATATAAAATAAAAGGAAGCTCGGTGTGACATTTTCATCGATATAATACACCCAGCCAATCAGCGAGTGTTATCTTTTACTAATTTCATACCTGGCTAGGGTCTAATTCCATTTTATTAATCGATAAGCTGTTTCTACACGAATATTCTAGCATTGTCCCATACAGTTCACGCCTTATAGGCACGACTCCATTCGTTGAGGGTCGCTTTTGCGTAGGGAGACATTTTGTTTTAAAAAAAAATCTGTAATTACAATATTTTAACAGCGAATTTCTCTTGGGTGATTTCTATTTTATTAAGTAACATCACTTCAAATCCATTTTCCAGCTGATATCGCAAATGCTTACCGCTGTTTTCTTTTTGTTTACCAAGGACTACTTTCTTCATGCGCATTTGGCATTTCAAATCTAAAGGCTTTCATCGAGTGTCTTCGGATTTAGCCTTGCTAAAATCCGAAACACAGTTCCCTCAAGCAGTGAAAAGTATATTAAACTCAGTAACGATTTTGAGTGTCATTTACTTTATAATCAGTTTTGACGATTTTGGCGAGTGCAATGCTATCAAGCGTTAAACGCGACATTGAGCCGAATTCTATTATAATGAACCAATGATCACAAAGGAACAGAAAATATACTGATTCCAAGTAAGATGAGACTAACTACCACCACCAAGCGGCACTTAACCACTAATGTTGTGGTAGTTAAGCCTTTGGAAGCTCAATCAATAAAATATATATGCAGGTTAGAACTCTTGAAGAGATCGTAGATCTCTGAAAGTGATCCAGTTCTATTTCATAGTATATTAGGTGGGTGGGGTATGGTAATGTATATATCTATTGATAGAGCTTCAAGCGCCTGTGATCAAACCACAAAATATCGGACTGTGACGGTTAACAGTTGTTTGTTTGACAGAGTATGTTCATTATAAAAAATATACGTGAAATATCCTTCAAGTCCCGTTACACCTACTAAAACGGAATTCTACCATAAAATATTTTGAACAGACATGATGATCCCAAAGAACAAGAAAATGATTTACTGGGAGGCATTTTGCGGCCGCTACACGTCTCTTGAAAACTACTGTTGTGATATTATATAACGAACTGTTTATAGGCTATAAATAACCCACTTGAATAAAAAAGTAAAAGTTTCACTGTCTATATCTTAACGAAGACAGAATTGAAATCTGCCATTACCAGATACATCATGCTTGATAAGTGCTAAACCGTACATTTTGCTTACAATTATGCACCATAGAAATACAGTATAACTTGCATTTAGAGACATTCAGAAAAGTACTAAAACCAACGTTTAAGAGATGAAAAGAAACGCAATTGTGTTAAAATAGTGAAAATAAAAATAGTGACCTCAGCTCATATTGAACTTACGATTAAAATACTTTGGTTCCTGGCGTAGTACTGTATAACAAAGTGTAGGGACAGGTAATCCAGACTAACCTAAAGCAGACAGTTTCGTATATTTCTGTATTCTTATAAGGATTTTAGTGCCCACTGGTGTCATAATACGGTTCCAAATTGCATAATGCTGGTATTTTGTTACATTCCGAGTAGTGACCAAGGAGAGTTCTACGCACGTCTTAAACATGTAACTGTTCATGTGTATCAAGATATATGTTTAACAAAACAAAACCTGATATGCTTCGATAATGATCCATATTCCATCACTACATACTTAAATAATTATTTTGTTAATTTTCTTCTGACTTTCTCCAAGTGTGTTTTTGGTGTAGTATGTTTTTGAGGTACCGAACATTATGTATGAAGGAAAATGTTGTACTATATTAGCCACAGAGTATCTGTTACATGTCTGAATGACTTGTCTTTGAACAATGATTAGAAAACAGACTGCCTGTCACAATTATTATATAAATTCATATCTTCTATCTATCACGTTTTAAGGTATATTGAAATCCCATATCTCGAGCTGGCTTATCTCAGAATTCTGGCTGTCTTGAAGAAATTGTCATGTCCCGTCAAATCTCATTCTTCAGTTATACATTTTCACTCCAATTCGACAAACTGCAACCTCGGTTTTCTTTATTCTTTATGTGAGAGTGAAATTTCTTTATATTTATATCTCGATGTTTCGAAATAATTAATTGTTGCCTTCATAAAGGCGTAGTCACGTATTGCAAATATGAAATAACAAAAGTATGAAGAAACGTGTTTCAAATTGCTTAGAACTCTGAAATATGTATATGAAATGTACATATGAGGTTACAGCAACAAATAAAGCGAACATTTCCAGCATTATGTACCATTTGTAAGTCGCGTATGATGTTTGATACCTTGAACTTTAAGATACCCTGTTTCAACTCTCTATATATTATCTGGTCCCTGATGGGGTAACCTTAATGTTCCCGTCATAGGCATAGAAAGGATGGAGGAATATCATATTTGCATTACAAACACACTTGCATGCGTAATAGTATATCAGTGAATACACTGGATAATAATGGTATATGAAAATTCAAGTGGGATAAATTTGATTCTTCATACAATCAAACATAAAAGCATATAATTTCCTTTTCCTCAATTCAGAACAATAACAATATATATAATGATTATACAATGATTTTAAAATTATTAAACCAAGGTCTAGCTCCAAATTCTAAATTATTTAGATAGAAACTTAACAAGATTGAAATGCGAAACTCTTAATTGTATTTAAGTTTGTTGACTAAATATTAACGTGTTTGGTGAAAACCCCAAACAATACCATTTCATCTTCAAGGTAAGGGAGCTAACTCAAATGGTTTTACATCTTTGAATAGTAGGTGCAGTTTCTCCTTATTCATCATTTTTTTAAACTCGTTCAATAAAAAAGATAAAAAAATACTCGACAGAACCTCACATTCTATTATTTTATTCAACTCGTTTACTACATTCAACATGGAAAGATACTTATGTAATATTTTCTTTTCATTTTTTGCACCAGAGGCGTTTTCATATGTCAGAAAGAATGGATTTTGCCTGTATTTTCTATAACACCACTTTATTAGTAATGCTTTTAAGATAACTTGTTGTGTTATTATTATTATTATTATTATCGTGTTTTACCAGGATACACAGCTAGTTTTGTAATTTATTGTAGATACAGCAGTTACGTTAAATATACTGAATATACTTTGAATTTAATGTCTTTGACTGATGCAACTACAAATTAACGAGATTTAGTCTTTCGTGAGTATTAATGGTCAAATGGTCAAGGTCAGGATAAGCAACTTAGTGCCATCATCATCCCCTTGTTTATGTTTCTGTTTGTCTGCTACAATACAAACTTCGGGAAAATTATTTCGTTTATTTACCGGAAATCCATTCATTTAGTATATTTTACTATATGATACTTTATATAGATTTGCCATCCATAGTTTGTGCTATATTTCACACATTCACACGCTGGACTTTTGTCAAAACTTGAATAACATCGGTGGAAATTTATTTCTGATGCCATGTTATAAAACATTTGTTCAATCGGATCTAGAGCAACACTTTTGACTTTAAGTCATTCAATAAGTGTAAAGTATTTGATGGGTTACCAGGCAGTAATGTATCAATTATGAACATGTGGATTTTACTAGCCATTCGCTGTTGAATGACTTGTCTTCAAATAGCCAGTATTAGGTCTAGAACTATTTTGGCAAAAAGACAATGTCAGAAGACGAATCTATTCGGATGCTTGTTATATAAAAGTATTACTAACCAAAATTATCTTGCATCTTTCACAATAAGTGATTTATAGCTTCAAGTTCCTCATCTGGCCTATACCGTAACAAAATCAAATAGTTTTTGCTAAGAAACGTTGAAAAGGCCAATCCGTTATTGCTGAAATTGCTGAACGCCAACTAATTGCTACTGAATTCCAAGTGATGAATGTAAAATACTTCAAGTTATATTCCAAATATGGAATTTTCACGATAATTGCCAAATGACGACTGCTAAATGCGTTATCAAATTCTTTAACAAAAATGGTTTGGGGCACCATAACGCTTAATGTCTGGCTGTTAAAATACATCTATTACCTTCACTATTTGAAGTATATCATGTTCTAACAGTTAAATTTATAGCAATACCATGTTCTATGATGGCCGAAACTGTTATATATGTTTATAAATTGCTTTAGATAAAGCTATATACAAATGACGAATGACTATTCAAAAGAAGAATTTATCCACTTCCGCAGCACTATGATAGGTTCAGCTTTTAAGTTAAAAAACATTAAACAAAGCGCACTTGGCACTCATTGCGCATTCAATTTCCCGCATTTCGCGCCTAGTAATTAGACGTGATCATTGAACCTCTTTAATGGTCTGTCACCACAAAAGAATTCTTCCAGAAGCCTCTTTTCACTAGCAAGTCTATATGATTGTTTTTATTAAAACTAAGCAAAAATACACATATTGATACTTTAGTCTGAAATTATAGGTTATTAACTTTGTATGTGGATATATGCACGAGTTCTGCAGTGGTAATATTGCGCGACTTTAGGAGCGCATTATTATCCGCGAAAGAACGAATGCATATATCCACAAACAAAGTTGATAACCTTTTTATTACATACCCACTATCAAATAATTCATTTATGTCTAAGTTATCGTTCTGTAACGAAAGACAGGAAAAAATACGAAAAGAATTTCTCCGAAAATGTAACAAACAAATCAAACTGACGCGCATTAATATTTTCCACGAAAATGACGTCAACTTGTTGTCGCAATGTGCGCGCGGATGCCACAACGTTAAGAAAACATTCCACGTCCGATATGAAAGCCTTCTACGTCAATATGGAAAACAATTTTAGGTATGTAATAATAGATTTTATTAAATCTATTTAAATGGTCTGTCATTGCACACAAATATATCTTGCCAAGACGTTTTTGAATCAGCAGACAAAAACAATCAAGTCTATGTAAATAA
The DNA here is from genome assembly GCF_021730395.1 of Mercenaria mercenaria. Lineage (NCBI taxonomy): Eukaryota > Metazoa > Mollusca > Bivalvia > Venerida > Veneridae > Mercenaria > Mercenaria mercenaria. The sequence continues at coordinate 61,791 of NW_026463766.1, forward strand.
TACTCTAAATTATATTTATTAAAACTAAGTAAAAAAAGCACATAATGATACAGTGAAATATGTATTAAAGCCCACCTGTGTACAGAGACCACCTGGTTTTAAAGACCACTGGTTTTGTTTCATAATTTAACATTTTCAATCTATTTAAAACTGTGAAGACCATCATGCAATAAAGACTACAATTTGTATCTCCAAAGGGTGACCTTTACAGACAGGCTTGACTGTACAGTACTTACCAGAAATAATATTTATCGTAAGTTTATAGTGCACAAACGTCTGAATTGTTAACTTTTAAAAACGTACTTGACTACGGTTCATCTAAAACACAAGTTTTATCAATGTTTTTCATTAATTTTTTCCAGGTTTTATTTCAGTGAGAGTTTTAGATATATTTTATAATTGATATATATTTGCAATTTTGTAGCAAACAGTCTCTTGTTCACCAAAAAACTTGTTACGATTACAGTATACGGCATATCCATGCTCTTCTCTTGGCAAATATAAAACACAAATAACTCAATGGTATTTAATTTCAAACACCATTAACCACATTTTTCAGTTTTAATTTATTCTTAATTCATATTAAGTTAATCCTTCCTTTTCAATTGTCTTTTTCAGACAGAATACAGAATGCTATTGAATTTAGTATGCTATTTTTAATAGCTGTAACATTCTTTCACCATTCAAGTTACTTGAGACAGCAATAAGTGATTTGTCTTTAGAAACACAGACTCTGTAGGGGAATTTCATATCTAACTTGTACGATGATAGAATCCGGCCTGTTGGAGAGATCTGTACAATGGAATTTGTTTGATTACTGCAAAACAGGATACAGTCGGATAGACCTACTTCTACACCACGTGGTTCCTTGATCTGGTCGTCCTTGACAACAACTCTAGTGTTGCTCTTGATGTCATATATGAAGACAGTATGCTCGTATGTATCAACGAGAACCACTTTGTTACAGTTTCTTATATATGTACAAGCACTAGTGTCTATAGGATATTTCTTGCTCGGAAAGTTGATACTGAAATCTTTCTCTTCTCCTGACAGAGATACAATACGAACAGGTCTTGTATCATCGTAACCTCCAACAACAAAGTTTCTCTCATCTTTCAGACATATAGAGCCATACTTTGTCTTAACTTTACATGTCCTGATCAAAGTTATTTCATTAGATTTACTGACACGCAGAAAGTCTATCTTGTACTGATTGGCAATTGTTATCGCCACTTCCTCCTCAGATACACAACAATACTCTGTGGATTATACGATAACTGATAT
>NW_026463767.1:0-62104 GCF_021730395.1 Mercenaria mercenaria
CTGATGTCGTCGGCGTGCATCGTTTTTGTTTTGTTTATCTTTGTCAATTCGCATTGCTTTGAACATCACAATTTAAAAAAAAAAAAAAAAAAACTTATACTGAAGACAATGGATACATCAAATGAAATATGTCCTATTCAAAACCCTGACGTGAACTTTATTGGATTATATTTACTAGGAGAGTTTTCTTGCCTGGCCTGGTGTCTGCATTCGTATGAAAATACTCTTATTTTGTATCTCTATAGGAGCGGCACAAGTAACTCCATCGGTGCGGGTGGTGCAGTGGATAGTTTTGCAGATTACGAAACCGGCGGAGCCTGTTGAATTCACAGTCAGGGCCGGAATTTCCAGAGTTACTGTGTCTCTCATCCACTCAGTTAAGACTTTACTTGTACCGGTGCGTTTTACCGACCCGTAAACGATTGTATGAGTGTAAAACTCGTATATGGGCCAGGGTATAATTTCAGTTAATATTAATGGGAGGAACTAACCACCGACTAGAGTGTCGAGGGATACACGTTGGAGATCGGTTGATAACTACTCGTATCTGTTGCGATTTTCGCCTATCGGTGCTGTTTCCAGCTGGGAAGTTGTCTGTTACTAACATAAAGATTCTGTTGTACTGATTTTAATATTTTTGACATTTTTATCATCATAATCATCATCATCATCATCATCAAAATCATCATCATCATCTTGAACTGGTCCGTTGTAGGATCAATGGTACGATTAACTGCCCTAAACTGTATTACCTAAATACTGTTGAAAACAGGCGCTCTGAATCCAACAAACAAACATAATATTCATCAAAACCATTCTACAGGGTGCCATAATTTGACTCGTTTGCAGTAATATGTGTAATATGATCACTACAGATTGTTACAGAATCCTGTTGGGGCCATTTATAATGTCGCCGTCGCATTTGCGAGGTCGGGTGTCACTTCGTAATGTCGCTATGTCACTTCGCGTTGTCGTGTGTCGACCCCACAAACGCGACGGCGACATTATAAATGGCCCCAACAGGATTCCGTAGATTGTCAATAAATGGTGGTTATTTGTACCAAAGTATTTGGAAATCTGACTAAAGCGAGTTATAATCCGGACACAAACGTATATATTACAGCAAAAAAAAAAACAAAACAAATTTAAGTTCAAAGCTGTGACCTTGATCTTGGATATAGCAACATGGATCATGATCGCAACAAACCTTCTATCTAGTATGCTGATCATTTGTACCAAATAATTTAAAAATCTAACAATGCATGGGCAAGTTATACCAAGGACAAGAACCTATATACTAGTATAACTGCACGAACGCACAAACTCTGATATTTCACGGCGGGATTATAATAAACGAAGGGCTATTTCCTTACAAGCGAGCTCAGTGGGGTGAGGGTAATTAAAAACTAAGGTGTATTTTCTTAAAATCTCATAGACATAAATTCGCAGCATGCACAAGATCGGGCCCTCCTAGACTTAAGGCTAACGACTCCGCCCATGACAAGTTGTATATAATTTGTCCCAGGACAACGCATCTTCCTGTTTGTCACCCAACTTGAGACAGCTCTGGGTAACGAAAGATAGCTCCAATGTATGTCGCCATCAGGTTCGAACCAGTGACCTGACCATGTGGGTCTACCTTTCAGCTAGTGGAGGTAACGGTAAAAGAAGCTGAAGTTGTAATCATATTATAGTGGAAGTGGCAGTTGATGCAGAAATGATAATAAAAAACGAGCCAAGCCACGGGAAAATTGGCATTCAAACATTTCGTAAATTTCCGGAATCTCTATATTTAGGCTGACCTGTGCATTTATGCATCTGAATTAAGGTTAGGAAACTTCATATTCAGGTAGAATAAGCCTTCATTGAAATAACAGCGAACGATGTGGGCTATGATCAGACTGCGCGGATGCACAGGCTGATCTGGGCCCACACTGGTTGCAAAGCCTCGAAAGTTCCCGAAGGCCCATTTTCTCATGATGCGGCACAAATAATTTTATGACGTTATTGGCGTCGACGACGACGACGCTAACTTGTGATGGTGCTTATGGCAGTCATTTAATGATGTTGCGAAGACAACCAGCTGATTGAACATTTGCAGTATAAAACTCAACATGATACATATGTGCTTCTATTGTCAACCCCCGTGTTGGACAAACACATTCGTAACACATTTTACCTGTTACGAATGCGATCGCATACGTACGAAATCTGTTACAAATGCGATCTGTTACGAATATGGTCCTACACAGCTTGACTTGACATCTGATATCATTAAACGATTTCCTGTAAAAGAAAAGAACTGCATATAGGTAGGCTAATGCTCATTTCTCTCTAGCTTATTTTTGTAACATGTGTCTTTTAGGCTTTTTTATGACTATTGCAGAGTAAACAGTTTCGGTCCAACGTTAGAACTTTAGAACACTTCAGGTAAAGTATTAACTGTGTTCGAATAATTATCAGTTTAAGAAGTACTGATTTTTAACTCCTAAATAATTTTGCATTATCAAAACACTTGCGAATTTACTTCCTCATTCCATCTATTAATCTACACAGGTTTATCTTCACAATAACATAGTAATACGTGACAAGACAAGTTTAATCATACGTGTGTTCAATATTTAATATGGCGGAAAGGGGGAGTGGGAATGTAGAAAATATCTGCTTAAGCGATGCAGTTCCTGGACGAGTAAAACAAAAATGGTGTAAACCATGTTTAAGTAAGGATACACAAACAGAAGCTGATGTGTTCTGTTCAACATGTGACGAGTTTCAGTGTACAGAATGTTCAAACGTACATACAACGCACGCTTTCTTGAGAAATCACAAGCTAGTGAATGCAAAAGAATTGAAAACGATACCAGTCTCCGTTAATATGAACGGATTAGATCAATGTGATGAGCATCAGGAAGTATTAAAATTCTTCTGTGAAGATGAGAATCAGCTATGTTGCAGTACCTGTGCTATTGTGGATCACCGGAAATGCCACAGTGTTGTAGAAATTCAGAAGATTGCCGGAAGGTTTACATTAGGACGTTCCAGCATACAGGCCAGACTGCTGGAAGTAAGAGAGAAAGCTAAAAATGCCGTTGAAAATACCAAGTCATCAATAGAGCAACTAGATCAAGGTGTAAATGCGATATCGTTAAAAATAAGACGCATGCAAGATGATGTGAATAAAATGTTTGAAGATTTGAAAGTTTCCGTTGCTAAAGACACTAAATTATTTAAAACAGAAACACTCGATACACTGGCAAGGAAACAATCAAACAGTGAGAAAAATCTTGTTGATGCAAGAAATTCTCTAGAAACAATTGGTAGCGTTCATCAGAACGGGACACCATCACAACAGTTTATCATGGAACAGAAAATGAGGAAGAAAGCCGATGAACTTAGCTCCAACGTTGACAAGGAATGTCAAAAATTAGAGTCCATGACCATTTTGTTTGATTTTGATGAATGTTTTAAACTTCCCCCGCTTCCGATTTCTGAATACGTTCCGGGACAACTGACATTAAAATACTCCATACCAGAAGCTATAAAACCTATAACACGTGTAGAACCGATTGTTATGTTTACGAAGAAAACTTCCATTGATCTGGAGCAGACTGGAGATGATGTCAAGGAACCGTTATACACAGGCCTGGATTTCCTGCCAGATGGTAGACTGGTTGCCGTGGATAATAAAAACATGAAATGCTTGATTTACAATGAGAAGCTTGAACAATTAGGATCATTTCAGTTATCGTATCATCCACAGAGTGTTGTTGTTGTATCTGAGGAGGAAGTGGCGATATTAAGTGCCAACCCTTGCAAGATAGACTTTCTACGTGTCAAAAAATCAAATGATATTACTTTGATAAGGACATGTCAAGTTAAGAGAATGTGTAATTCTATATGTCTGAAAGATGATAGAAACTTTGTTGTTGGAACTTTCGATGATATAAGACCTGTTCGTATTGTATCAATGTTAGGAGAAGAGAAAGATTTCAGTATCAACTTTTCAAACAAGAAATATCCTATAGGTACTAGTGCCTGTACATATATTAGGAACCGTGACAAAGTGGTTCTAACCGATAGATACGAGCATGCTGTATACATATATGACATCAAGAGCAAGAGCAGCACCAGAGTTGTTGTCAAGGACGACCAGATCAACGAACCATGCGGAGTAGCAGTAGGTCCGTCTGACTGTATCCTGGTTTGCTGTAGTATAACGAATTCCATTGTACAGATCTCTCAAACAGGTCAGGTCCTATCATCGTACAAGTTAGATGTGAAACTCCCCTACAGAGTCTGTGTTTCAAAGGACAATTCAATTGTTGCCAACACAAATTACGCTAAAGGTGAAAGAAAGTTGCAGTTGTTCAAAGTAAAATATTAAATTCAATTGAATACTGTATTCTGTCTGAAAGAGGTAGTTTAGCAGGAAAAGGAACGAATGAATTTTATATCATTTAAAATTGAGTTTAAAGAAGTTCTCAATTACGTATAAATTCATTTTTGATAATAACAATGAATATTCAAGAGAATATATCAGTTATTAAAAGATAACTCTCATTGAAGTAACACTAGGAAAATTGTTATAGTAAACATTGATGAAAATAGTGTTTACATGGACTGTGGTAACTTCAAAATTCAGGAATTCAAATGATTGTGCATTATTAATTTAATGATGATATAGGTTTCTTGTAAGTATTTTTAGTCAAACCTGTCTGTAAAGACCACCCTTGGGAGAACAAAAATGTGGTCTTTATTGCCAGCTGGTCTTTATTCACAGGTTAAAACACACTGCAAATGTTAAATATGAAACAAATGCATCGTTCTTTATAGAGTCAGGTGGTCTATGTACAGAGGTGGTATTTACCACAGGTTTGATTGTATTATTATGTATATTTTTGCTTAGTTTTGACAAATATAATCTAGAATATTATTCATATAGACTTGATCTTATCTATCTGCTGTCGAAAAGAACCCTGCAAGTATTGTTTGTGCAATCATGAAAGACCATTTAGGTAGATTTATGTCAGACTAAAATTGAAAACCTTCTCATCCAGTGATCTTTCATTTGATTCACAAATGTTTGTGATGTCTGTACAATGCCACCAATAAGTTGAAACGCATTTATAAATATCAGCTGTGCAGTTATGCATGATTATATGGTTAGGAAAAAGCTAAGTTTAATACTGAACTTAATTCCATAAAGGGAGGTCATCATAATATTAAATTATCAGTATTCAATCGTTTGACAAATATTAGAGGAAATAATTATGTTAATTTGAACAAAACGTTTTAAAACGAAATTAATGTTTTTCATGTTTATAACGGAAAAAGTAGCAGCCACATTTAAAATGATTTTAAACAAATGCATTATGAGTCTTTAAATAACGAGCATCCGAACATATTCGTCTTCTGACATTATCTTTTTACCAAGACAATTCTATTCCTAAAACTGGCTATTTGAACACAACACATTCGATAGCGAACGGTTACTAAAACCCTACAAGTTCATGATTGACACATTACTATCTGGTAACCAATCAAGTATTTTACACTTATTGAATGACTTTTAGCTCAGTCATACTGAAATACGAAGGTAATTCTAAAAGTATTGATAATCGTGCTTGAATGTGGTACAAAGTCTGTATTCAGACTTCTAATTTAGTTCATCCTTCAAAATATCCGCCCTGACTTCCGGCATTGTAAACTACGGTAGTTCTTTCATACTGGCACACAGGCTCCACCAGTGTTACTTCCCCTTATCGATACGAGGTTGACTGAGACGGAAAGTGGTGAGGTCACGCTCTATGTATAGAATGATTCAAGAGGCGAATGCTGCAGTCTCCCATTGGTATGGCCTTAAGAAAATGAAATATGCCACTCCAATTGCGTTACTCGATAAATATTTTCGCCCAGCCATCGAACGCAAAGAGGTAGCACAGTACTACTGATTAAGAGGTTTGTAGTTCGAGGCCTTTGTTCTCTGTGGCATGCGACAATTTGAAAAAACATAATTTCGTTTTAAGTCGTTCTCGTCCTCCACATCTGATTCACGTGGAGAATTGTCAGCCTTACTTGTGAATGTAAAGTACATGTAAATACAAGCTGAAGTATAGAATGCAGGAAACTGACTGTTCTACAAAAATGAAAGACTGTCAGGTAAACGGTATAAGACCGACAAAACTTTGTACAGTGCAACATATATAATAACATTTAAAGGCATAAAGATGTCAACTGTTAATTTGATATGGATTAACGATATTTAGCAAAACCAAACGTTTTCAATAAACGAAAAAGATGCTTTGACCAGACTCCTACCCATTACCACTACTTACAAACTGCCTTTAAAAGTTAGTCTTATTTCAGACACGTCCGGAAATGTTATAAAATATATCATGAGCATTTAACTGTGTGATTTTAAAAACAAGTTTGTCGTTTATGTTCCATGTATGGAAAATGATCACAGTTTTCATTAGGATTAATAACTTGGAGGAAATGTGTGGTGTTTGTATTTTTTGCAATTATTTAATTGTCATTATTTCTTTGTTAAACAATATGTCCTATTTCATGAAGCTTAGACAAAAGATATTCTCAATATGCCCAATTTGAGTTTCAGAAAAACATCTCATAACCTCTTTAAAATTGAATGTCTACCAAGATTGTTCAGATTATTTCCCTGGGGTCAAGTATGGCTCCGCCCCGGGGGTCATATGGTTTATATAGACTTATATAGGGAAAATTTTTGAAAAACCTCTTGTCCAAACCCACAGGGCCTAGGGCTTTGATATTTTGTATGTGACATCATCTAGTGGTCTTCTACTAAGATTGTTCAAATTATCACCCTAGGGTCAAATATGGCCCCGCCCCGGGGGTCACATGGTTTATATAGACTTATATAGGGAAAAACTTTGAAAATCTTCTTGTCCAAACCACAGAGCCTAGGGCTTTGATATTTGTAATGTAGCATTATCTAGTGGTTCTCTACCAAGTTTGTTCAAATTATTCCTCTAGGGTCAAATATGGCCCCGCCCTGGGTGTCACATGGTTCATATAGACTTATATAGGGAAAAGCTTTTAAAATATTCTTGTCAATAACCTACAACATTCAAATTTGGACCACATGTATGGTTTTGAGTGGCAAGATGAACTTTGACATGAGTTGACCTTGATTTTGATCTAGTGACCTACTTTCACATTTTTGAAGGTACAGGCTTCAAATTTGGACCACATGCATAGTTTCGTGTTCCGAAATGAAATTTGACCTTGATTTTGACCTAGTGACCTACTTTCACATTTCTCAAGCTACAGCCTTCAAATTTGGACCACATGCATAGTTTTGTGTACCAAAACAAACTTTGACCTTGACATTGACCTAGTGACCTACTTTCACATTTTTGAAGGTACAGGCTTCAATTTGGACCATATGCATAGTTCTGTGTTCCGAAATAAAATTTGACCTTGATTTTGACCTAGTGACCTACTTTTACTTTTCTCAAGCTACAGCCCTCAAATTTGGACCACTTGCAAAGTTTTGTGTACCGAAATGAACTTTGACCTTAAGATTGACCTAGTGACCTACTTTCACATTTCTGTAGCTACATGCTTCAAATTTAGACCACATGCATAGGATTGTGTACCGGAACAAACTTTGACCTTGACATTGAACTAGTGACCTACTTCCACATTTTTGAAGGTATAGGCTTCAAATTTGGACCACATGCAAAGATTTGTGTTCTGAAATGAAATTTGACCTTGATTTTGACCTGGTGACCTACTTTCACATTTCTCAAGCTACAGCCTTCAAATCTGGACCACTTGCATAGTTTTGTGTACCAAAATAAACTTTGATCTTAAGATTGACCTAGTGCCTACTTTCAAATTTCTCAAACTACAGCCTTCAAGTTTGATGCACATGCATAGTTTTGTGTACAAAGAACTTTGTCCTTGAAATTGATCTAGTGACCTACTTTCACATTTCTCAAGCTACAGCTTTCAAATTTGGACCACATGAATGGACCACATGCACAGTGTTGTGTACGAAAATGGAATTTGACCTTGAGCTAGTCAATAAGTCTTGAAATTTGGAACACTCAAAAATGGCACATTGGTGGGCGCCAAGATCACTCTGTGATCTCTTGTTTTTAAATAAGCGGTAATATTGTTTACGCGGTCAAGCGCACGCGCATCGTAAACTTTGACATGCACGGATTTCTCATGCTTCTGTTGCATGGTTACGCCTGTACATTTAAAGTCCATCTCTGACAACTGCGTCAGTGAATCGACTCTTCGGCTCAGTGGTAAAATCATTGGACTAGCACCCGATCGATCCGTGTTCGAATCCCGCACTTGGAATTCTTCGTCATAAAAGTTTTCATATAAACAATAGAAGTAAGATAATAAATTGTCATGCTTTGGAAAATATGATTTATTTGCCTCTAAAGTAAGAGGACAGGTATGGTAATTGTTTTAACAGCATTTATTGACCTTAATAATCCTTGACGCGTACATGGTTTAATTACTCACCTTACAGAAAGAGACAAGACAGAATGCAAGGAAAGGTCAAATGTAATCAGAAATCAGGTTGAAAAGAATTTTATATGATACTAAGTAAATGTTATATTTATATATTAGACTGCAAGTTATAATCTCTTTTCCAAAATATGGGGAGTGGGGGCGGGGGGGTGCAAACTGTAGTTCGCGCCACCCGTCCTAGCTTTGAGGGGATCAGGCCCCCGTACTCCTGCCCCTCTCTCCCCCCCCCCCGGCTCCTACACCTATGCCGTGGCCGAGTGGTTAAGGTCGCTGACTTCAAGTCACTTGCCCCTTATCGCTGTAGGTTCGAGCCTCACTCGGGGCGTTGAATTCTTGATGTGAGGAAGCCATCCGACTGGCTTACGGAAGGTCAGTGGTTCTACCCAGGTGGCCGCTCGTGATGAAATAATGGACGGAGGAGCACCTGGGTTTTTCCTCCTCCATCAAAGTTACCAGCATCTAATCCATGTGTACACTAGTCTTCAGGTCGAGTGTTGGCAAGTTATGTCAGTTATGGCTGACCAATCAAAATATATGATAGTTGTAATAACAGTCCATTGATCTTTTGAGATAAAGATGGTCAGAAACAGACTTTATACAAATGTTACATCGTAACATATAACTAAGTGTAATGAAAAATGCAAGGTTTGCCAAAAAAGAGGGGAGTGGGGGGTTCGATCGCACCCATCGCACCACCCTGGTTACACCCTTGTGTAACAGCTATGGTAAACTTCTTGTATGGGAGAATACCATGCATGCACCATTTACGTGTATCTTTTATTTCAAATTTATTCTAAAGAGTTGCTGACCAGAATTTTGTCCAGAGACAAGCACTGTTGGTCGAAATTCAAGAAATCCAATTTAATTTACGAAACTCCTAACAATGTATAGGACCTTTTCGAATATGATTAAGGTTAATTTTATTAGCTATATAGGTATCGTAGTTGGAGCTTTTTGAATTTTTTTTCTCAAGTTTATAGCCAATAACTTTTCCGAGTGTTATTTCTAGTCAATAATTTCTGAGACAGTAGTTGCAATGTATGTGGAAGGGAGGGGTGATAAGCAGCATACTGCTTTTCCATGCCTTTCAATTTGAAACTCAACTCTTTCTCAAAATTTACTGGCAGAACATTAGTTAACTATACAGAATGATTTCCGTTCCAGTGTTTACAAATTTCATGATGAACATTTAAAGAAACATACTGGTCCAAAAAAAGAAAAAGTAAAAATAAGCATCTGGCGGGGAACGAAGTTCGGACCTCGTGCATGTAAAGCATGTACACTAACCTTTGATAAAAGGGGAAATGAACTTAAATAAAGTTTGTTACGGCAGCGTGATGAGATTCGTTTCACATTGACATTTATGTAATTACTGGTTTTTCAACATAAAAATGGTCTGGCGATGATTTTATTATTCAAACAATAATGTATATTACTTTTCAATATTGAAAACAATTAACTGGATGCTTGAATCATTTACTTATAACGGTAATACGGCGCCGGTAACTCTGCTTATCATTCTAACAATAGGCCTAAGCAGTTTTATTTTATTGAATGTCGTCCTGAAAATCATTTAATGCGAACTTAGCGGCAGCAGTTCCAGGAATCATGGTTAGAAAACAACAATAACAAAACAGTGACGGTATAGAAAATAGTCCCAAGTCGAACGGTATTTAGGTTTACTTTGACATACTTCATAAGTGTAAGAAAACACGTGGTGTCACCCCGGTATTAAAGTACTTCCGGGTTGTTGTATCATAGAAAGTAGTTCTTTGAAATTGTGGAGACTCCATTTTAAACCATTCCTATTTTGACTGGTTACATTTGAAATTGCATTATTTAGTGTGATTATTATGTAAATCTTGTGCCACTTTTGATGTTTTGTGTTTTCTGACCACATTTTTGTGAGGAAGGATTAAAAAGATACTCCAAACCAGACGACTGTGACAGATCTGTTTTTAAAATATTGAAATGTAGAAAAATGTTCATTGTTGATGCCAGTTGTTTTTAGTGAGAAATGACTCGAAAATCATTAAACTTTAGAAATACAGAGCTGTCATTGCTGTAATTCTGTTGTGAATTCGAGTCAACTTCAAAGGCATGCAAACTATCAGGTAATTAGCAGAATGTGGATAGAAACTGAATTTCGCTTTGATGTTCATAGATTAGAGCGCAAATAAATTTCTCTCAAATCTCTCTTAAGCCCTGGTTCACTATTATTTGCGTCTGACACAACAGGAAAACCACCATATTTCCACATATGAGACCGAACATAGTCATGATATGGAAATACTTCATCCAGCGTTGTCGAATTGCTTTGATTCGTCGCCATTTTTCAGGAACTATAGTTTAATCAAAAGAGTAAGTCGTACAAAGAGAAAAAAAACGTTAAAAAGGAATGTGTGTGCTCTGCTTAGTAGTACACTCATATTACTCAAAACCATAATCGACCGTCGCCGACTTCAGACATTTTCTATCAATTTTCGTTTATAATCGATAATGATACCATCTTTTTTTAAATTACAGTATTTGGGATTCCATTTTGTCCCTCGCACGGAAAAATAAAATTGTGATAAAAACTATAATGTCATGTTTATAAACATGTGAGCAATTCATATTTGAAAATTCCATGCATTTTTCAAACACGTGCATTTTGCATTATACTATGTAATTATATTTGTAAAATTGTGAAAATAAGTCATGCATTGAATAATAAGCCACAGACATTTGATTGCACGGAATACTTATCAGACCTGGGGTCAATTACTTTAAAATGTAATTAATTAAATTACAATAACATTGAGAAATGTCCAATTAAATTACAATTACCATTACATGAAATTTAGCAATGTAATTAATCAAATTACAATTACATTGGAAATTTTAATTAATTACATTCAATTACAATAACAAATGTAGTGCTTCTTACACGAACACTGTAGCAAAGTTCTTTACTTTGTACTACACAAACATGATAATCCACATGTAAACTGATTTCAGTTATTTCAAAATTGAATTTAAGCTCAAAGTAAAATCTGTGTTTGCGGGAGAACATTACTCTGTCTTTAATATTATTGCAAAAGGAGCTACAAGTCAGCCCTAATTAATAGTTAATACATCGTCTAGCAGAATTCGGTTAGAGAAGATGCATGTAAAGTCAGGTATTTCTCTGAGGTCTGAATTTCTCTGAAGTTTATAGGATCATGGTTCTGCAATATGTTTCAAATTTAACTAGTCTAGTTCAGTATTTAATCAATTACATTTTAAACATATATTTTAAGTTTTTATCCTTGACACTACAAGTTATCCAAAGGACCACATTGAAAATAAGTTGTAAAACATTCATGAGTCATCCTAGAATAACTATGTCACTAAAACTGTAGAATACTCATAATGTCTACAATAATAATTAAATTTTTTATCTTGTTAGAACTGTGAAATGCTATGTTGTTTATATCATTTAATACAACAAATTTTATCACAGATAAAAATGATTAAACTAAATGCTAAGCATTTCAATTTTTGCTCCGATAAAAATCTAAATAATAATTATGCAAATAACAATTTCAAATCATAATTTGATCATTTTCTCCAAAAACATAGTGACAAACATCATCAAAGATTACCAGTTGGTTCTAATGAAACAAATATCAGAACAAAGGAGCTATGTCCAAGGGGTTAACACCTACCATAATATTCTATTGTTATTTTTCACAGCTATGAAATGCATATTAGCATGTTAAAGTGAAGTGTCACTGGTAATAAACATAAAATAATAATCCAGTTTGTTGAACAAATTATATATACTATTTGTTCAACAAACTGGCTTAGCATGTGCCATGTAATTGGAAAGTAATTGAAATGTAATTGTCAATTACACCCAGAACTGTTCTGTAATTAATTAAATTACAATTACATGTAATTGATAAATGGCCCAATTACAAATTACATTCAATTACTTGGGAAATGTAATATAATTACAATTAATTACAATTACATTTTTAATTACCCCAGGTCTGATACTTATATGTTGAAAAGCTAAACTGTGTCGTTATTGAATCTGTATATACATTGAGCGGCGTTCGTTGTGACATTTTTGACATGCAAATACATTTTATGCGATTAACATTAAGGTGCAAAAATACGTATACGCAGCCCAGTGATAACGGACCGCTATTTTGACGACATCCGTGTTTAGTCAGGGAGAACGTTCCTTAGTTGACGTCGCAGTTGTTCCGTCTGGTGAACTGAATGGCCGGGAAGCTTATTTTAATGTTGAATGCAACAAAATGTGTGTAATTTAGAATTTAGTGTTTGTATATAAATGGAAAGTAAATATAATTTAAATATAGGAAATGAATCTTTTTTCGATGTTTTTGCGAAATGAACGACAGAATAGGATCGGCAAATTAAACATGAATCGCTAGAGAGATTATGGTACTTTTCTTTATTTCAAAAATTGGCATTTCTAGTCAAAACATCTTACTGTTACGTGTCAGTACAGTAATTTTCAGTTAGTACGAATTTTCTAGAGAACTGATATGTAGACATGTCATGACTAATAGTTGATTATTTAACAATTATGACTAATTATGAAATATTTTAAAATATTTAAGCTTGTATGTCCATGAAATAATCATCAGATATAACACAAAGGCTTGTTACTTCTTTTAAACTTAGTTTGACCAAAAAGGAAGGAAATACAAATTAGCTATTGCGAGAATAAATAGAAAATTCATATGAAAAATTTTACATTGTCAAATACAACAGTGTTGTCACTTTATATTGAATTCAATTTGACTTGACCTCTGATATCATTACACGATTTCCTGTTAAAAGGGAGATAACTTTCACAGAACTGAATGTATCAGTAGGCTAATGCATATTTCTCACTACCTTTTTTGTAAAATAACCTTGCCTCTTTTAAACCCTGTTTTTTTTCTTCTTTTTTTCAAGTTTCGTTAGCTGTTTAGAACACTTCAAATCAGACAGGTAGACAATAAGCTGTATTCAAACAAAGAGTTATAAAAATATATATATTTTATACTTCTTTGGTTCAAATACTGATTGGAAGTTAACGAGATACTTAACATTAACTACTTAAATACATTGGTGATAAGCACTTTTTACTGCGTAATTATCTTGAAATATATTTTATTCAACATTTGGCAAAATACACATCTAATAACCATCTGTACGAAATTCGAATGTAACATTAATATTTGGTAACTAACATGATCTTCCATGAAGAAAAACTACCTTACGTTATCTGTGAAACATGTAATAGCATGTTTTTCTACCACAGTTTACTTCCTTATTCGATCTACTACGCAGGTTTATCTCTTTATGTAAACATAGAAATGTAGGACAAGATTCGTATAATCAAATTTCAATAGTGATTAGTGATATGATACGAATCAAAATGGCGGAAAAGGGGAGTGGGGATGTTAAAAATATTTACCTAAGTGATGCAGTTCCTGGACGAATAGAACAGAAATTGTGTCAACCATGTTTAAGTAAGGATACACAAACAGTAGCTGATGTGTTTTGTTCAACATGTGACGAGTTTCAGTGTAAAGAATGTTCAAACGTACATACAACGCACGCGTTCTTGAGAAATCACAAGCTAGTGAATGCAAAAGAGATGAAAACGAAACAAGTCTCGTTTGATATGATGGGGTTTGACCAATGTAATGAGCATCAGGAAGCATTGAAATTCTTCTGTGAAGATGAGAAACAGCTCTGTTGCAGTACCTGTGCTATTGTAGATCACCGGAAATGCCACAGGGTCGTTGAAATTCAGAAGATTGCCGGAAGATTTACATTTAGAAGTTCCAGCATACAGGCCAGACTGCTGAAAGTAACAGAGAAAGCTAAACTTGTCGTTGAAAATGCCAAGTCATCCACAGAGCAACTGGGTCAGGATGTTGATGCGATATCGTTAACAATAAGACGCATGCAAGATGATGTAAACAAAACGTTTGAAGATTTGAAAGTTTCCGTTGCTAAGGACGCTGAATCGTTTAAAGCAGAAACACTCAATAAATTGACAAAGAAGCAATCAGACAGAGAGAAACTTGTTGCTGATGCAACAAAATCTCTAGAAACAATTGATAACGTTCATCAGAACGGGACGCCATCACAACAGTTTATATTGGGACATAGAATGAAGAAACAAGTCAGAGAACTTAGCTGCAACGTTGACGAGGAATGTCAAAGTTTAGAGACCGTTACCATTTCGTTTGATTTTGATGATACTATGAAACTGCCCCCGCTTCCGATTTCTTATTACGTTCCAGGACAACTGACATTAAAATGCTCTTCACCGGAAGATGTGAAACCTATAACACCGTTAGCTCCGATTGTTAAATTAACGAAGATTACTTGCATTGATGTGAAGCTGACTGGAGATGATGTGGAAGAACCGTTATACTCAGGACTGGATTTCCTGCCGGATGGTAGACTGTTTGCCGTGGATAATAAAAAAAGGAAATGCTTGATTTACAATGAGAAGCTTGAGAAAGTAGGATCGTTTCAATTATCGTATACACCACAGAGTGTTGTTGCTGTATCCGAGGAGGAAGTGGCAATAACAAGTGCCGATCCTTGTAAGATAGACTTTCTACGTGTCAGTAAATCTAATGATATAACTTTGATCAGGACATGTAAAGTTATGACGCAGTATGATTCTATATGTATGAAAGATGAGAGAAATTTTGTTGTTGGAACTTTCGATGATACAAGACCAGTTCGAATGGTATCTCTGTCAGGAGAAGAGAAAGATTTCAGTATCAACTTTCCGAACAAGAAATATCCTATAGCTACTAGTGCTAGTACATATATAAGAAACAGTGACAAAGTGGTTCTCGCCGATAAGAACGAGCATACTGTCTACATATATGACGTCAAGAACAACACCAGAGTTGCTGTCAAGGACGACCAGATCAAGAAACCATGTGGTGTAGCAGTAGGTCCATCCGACTGTATCCTAGTTTGCAGTAATGGAACAAATTCCATTGTACAGATCTCTCAGACAGGTCGGGTCCTTTCATCGTACAAGATAGATATGGAACTCCCCTACAGTGTCTGTGTTTCTAAGGACAAATCCATCATTGCTGTCACTAATAACTTGGTCGGTGTAACCAATTTGCAGCTGTTTAAAGTTGAATGACTTACTTTACTCTGTCTAAAATAGACAGTTTGACAAGTGCTAGTACATATATAAGAAACAGTGATAAAGTGGTTCTCGCCGATAAGAACGAGCATACTGTCTACATATAGAGCAACACCAGAGTTGTTGTCAAGGACGACCAGATCAAGAAACCAGGTGGTGTAGTAGTAAGTCCATCCGACTGTATCCTAGTTTGCAGTAATGGAACAAATTCCATTGTACAGATCTCTCAGACAGGTCGTGTCTTATCATCGTACAAGTTAGATATGTATTATCCACGCTGTGTCTGTGTTTCAAAGGATAAATCAGTACTTGTTGTTTCAAATTCCGCTTTAGGTAAAAAAAAGTTTAAAGACTTTCAAAATTACAAATTAAATCAAAATGACTTAAATGAGCCATATCTATTTTATGTTCGAGTATTTGTTACGAGAACAGCATGTGTATCTATAAATTGTCATTAAAGATCCCAATAGTAAAAAAGGCTATCATGTATGTATCAAATGACTCCAACAATGATAATGTTGTTTGTAGAAACAAACTATACTGAGTATGTCAAAGTTTATACGAGCACAAATACGTTCTACTAACACACTGCAGAACTACCAATATACTATGTATATCTCACATATGAAAGTACTTAAAACAAATCCGCCATTAAATAACACTAGAAAATGTAAAATATGGAACATTGGTAAAAACCCCCAGATTACATGTTAGAGGTATGCAGGTGATTTTGCATTTTATATCCATATATAATGCGCTAAGTACCGTATTATCACTTGTACTGTTTCATCAAAGTATTGTTTCAGCATTTGTACTGTTTCCACCAATTTTGTACTAGCTAGGCGAAATATTGTACTACTTGTATTTGTACTGTTTTTGCAAAGAACTGTATTTTTCATTGTTTATGCGAAGTACTGTATAATCTTTTGTATTGTTCCTGCGAGGAACTGTGTTTTCATTTGTACTGTTCATCTAAGAACTGTATTCTGCACTGTTCCTGCGAAGTACTGGGTTATCATATGTACTGTTTCCGCAATATTCTGTATTATCATTTGTTCTGTTTCTGCTAAGAACTGAATTATCATCTGTACTGTTTCTGCTAAGTTCTGTATTATCATTTTTACAGTTTCCGTTAAATACTCTATCATCACCTGTGCTGTTTCAGCGAAGTACTGTATTATCAGCTGTACTGTCTCCGTTAAGTACTGAATTATCATCTGTACTGTTTCTGCTAAGTATACTGTATTATCATTTGTACTGTTTCTGCTAAGTACTTATAATCATCTGTTTCTGTTTCTGCTAAGTTCTGTATTATCATTTTTACAGTTTCCGTTAAATACACTATCATCACCTGTGCTGTTTCAGCGAAGTACTGTATTATCAGTTGTACTGTCTCCGTTAAGTACTGAATTATCATCTGTACTGTTTCTGCTAAGTATACTGTATTATCATCTGTACTGTTTCCATGAAGAACCGTATAATTTCTTCTGTTTCCGCTTAGTACGTTATAATCATTTGTACTGTTTTCACTAAGTACTGTATTGACATCTGTACTATTTCTGCTGAGCACTGTATAATCATTTGTACTGTTTCCGTTTTGTACTGTATTATCATTTGTAATGTTTCAGTGAAGTCATTTTTACTGTTTCTGTGTTGTACATTGTTATCATTTGTATTGTTTCCGCTAAGGCCTAAAAAAAAATTCTTTGTTTCCGGTAACATGCTAAAAAAAATTAGGGTAGGTAGGTCGGAAATTTTTTTTTTTTTGGAATTTTTTTTTATTAAAGGAGACTTTGTCGGAAATTATTTTTGTGTCAAAAAATGAATACAAATAAGGGGGTTATGCTTTCAGAGCATCAGTGAGTTGATTTCTAACATCACTGGCCATGTTTAAAGCATAAAAAGTTCAGTTTTGCAACTTTTTGTTAAAAAGTTGAAAACAAAATTCTCCAAGGCCATAAAAACATTTAGGGTCGGGCCAAAAATTTAGGGTAGGTCGGGATACCGGAAACAAACATTTTTTTTTTACGCCTAAGCACTGTTTTATGATTTGTACTGTTTCCACTATTATCATTTGTATTATGGATTACTTTTAATGAATATGATTAAGAGTTAATTTTATTTTCTGATGAAAAGAAGCCTTGTCAGACTAAGTCATATTTAGAAGAGATATCTTATTCAATAAAATCTGTAAAAAGATCCGTTGGAAGCAAAGAATGCAACCAAGATGAATTATAGCAGACTCGGTTTGTTTGAGTCTGTTCAGGAGTTGTAATGAAATGTGCAACGCCTGTCAAGCCCCCTATCACCGGCTTAAGCAGAACTCTTTTACAGATATGTTGAATGGACTCAATGTTCCTAAATTCCAAAAAATAGAACAACACTGAATCCAAGTATGGGGAGACTTTTACAACTGGCACACGACACTTAAAATTTATAGTTGTGATAGTTAATAAAATCTGTAAAAAGATCCTTTGGAAGTAAAGAAGAATAATAGACTCGGTTAAACCCGATTTCAGATTTTTTAAAGTTGAAAATGTTCTCTCAAAATCATCTTCCCATGAAGTGCTATGTTGACAGTAAAAGGTATGAAGGTATTAAATGCATCCGCTACTATTTTCTATATAAAATTAACAACTTATAACATATTTTTATCAAGACTTCTAGCCTTTCACTTCCTGCGAGACTACCCTTGTCTTGAAGGTCTGTCTTTAGGCAATCAAAATATACCCAAAAAATATGGGGTCGACCATAATGCAGTGAAACCATGGTCACGTGACTGAGACACGTGATGGAAACGCTAATATTGCGTAGGTAGACATCAGGAAATACCTACTTTCACTTTCATTTTACAAGGCAGCTTCAAATCAACTTTTGAAGCATATAACGTAGCTTAAAATCATCTGCGGACATTCCTTTTTACAATCAAGCATCAATAAAGCTTATATCTGGCATGAAAAGGGCCTTTACTAGGCGGGAAAATTGCATTATATATTGATTTGGACTACATTCGAGTGGACCACGGAGGCATATCCGGCCAATTGCCCCCTTCATGCCAAAAGGTATATGTATTGGTGAGCCGGCGGACTGGTAGTAACAAGCATGACTGTCAGTCCAGAAGTCCAGGGTTCGAATCCCGGTCCAAACACTGGAAATTTCTGACATGCTCTTGAGCGTCTCCCACCTAACTAAGAGGCCTGTACTGTTCTGACCAGGAACCAAATTGTCTTTTCGCAAAGAGCTAGGCTAAGTTTAAAGCTAGACAGGCCTGTATCTAAAAATGATTTCACTCTATCTGTTCTGGGGGCTTTATCTCACTCTGTCTCTCTGGTCAGATCGCTCTGTGCCTGTACTAGTAGAGGATGATTTTCGCACCCTATGTGGCTGCATTTGCTGCATGTTTATCATGAAAAGGGCGCTATATAATTCTGGTAAAATAGTAATAATAATAATAATAATAATAATAATAATAATAAAAAGACCATTATGGCATTCTATACAAGTTGGTTTACAGGCGTTTGTTATAGCAATACAATTCAATGAGTCGTTCAGGGTAACCTATATGTTGTTCTTTTTAAGATTTGTCAAACAGTTATCGTTATATCATATGACTGTTTACATGCGTTTGAGTTTATCGAAGCCATAATGATAATTGCGATATGTTCCAGCTTTAAACTAGAACTGTCACAGGAGTGACTATTTATATCCCCACAATACCACTTTATCACAGCAGTAAGCCTGTGTCAGAGTCAATGTTGTCCTATATCTATATTTGATTATGTTACACCTGTGTATGAAAAATGATTTAAATCTGTCAACAATGCAAACAAGAGGGTCATGCTGACCCTGGATCGCTCACCTGAGTAATATGAGCTACATGTTTCAAATGTCAAACTGATGTTTTTTTAGAAAAATGTTAGAAGATTTTCAGATGTACAATCAAATAACCCCAGGGACAGGGCCAATTTAACCCCGGGGTCATGATTTGAACAAAGTTTGTAGAAGTCTACTAGGCAATGTTACATATTAAACATCTAAGATCTAGGCCTTCTGGTTTATTTTTAGCAAATTTATGAAAATTTCTCTATGTACAATCTAGTTACCCCTTGAGCTGAGTCAATTTGACCCTGGGGCGGTCATTGAACACATTTTCTAGAGGTCCACTAAGCAATGCTACATGTCAAATATCTAAGCTCTAGGTCTTCCGGTTTATTTTTCTATGTACAAAAAAGTACCCCCTTGAGGCGGGGTCAATTTGACCCCGGGGGTCATGATTTGATTAAATTTTGTACAAGTCTACTAGGCAATGCTACATGTCAAATATCTAAGATCTAGGCCTTCTGGTTTAAATTTAGAAGAAAAAATTAAGATTTTCCTTTGTAAAATCAAGTGACCCCTGGGGCGTGGTCAATTTTGACCCGGGGGACATGATTTGAACAAATTTTGTAGAGATCTACTAGGCAATGCCACAAGTGAAATATCTAAGCTCTAGACCTTCTGGTTTATTTTTAGAAATTTTTTGAAGATTTTCCTATGTAAAATCAAGTGACCCCTGGGGCGGGGTCAATTTTAAACCCGGAGTCATGATTTGAACAATTTTAGTAGAGATCTACTATGCCATGCTACATGTGGAATATCTAAGCTCTAGGCCTTCTGGTTCATTTTTAGAAAATTTTTGAAGATTTTCCTATGTAAAATCAAGTGAACCCTGGGGCGGGGCCAATTTTGACCCCAGGGTCATGATTTGAATAATTTTAGTAGAGGTCTACTAGGCAATGCTACAGGTCAAATAACTAAGCTCTAGGGCTTCTGGTCTTTGAGAAGAATATTTTTTAAGATTTTCCTATGTAAAATCAAGTGACCCCTGGGGCTGGGTCAAGATTTGAACAAACTTGGTAGAGATCTACTGGCAATGCTTCACACCAAATATCTAAGCTCTAGGGCTTCTGGTTTTTGCGAAGAAGATTTTTAAAGTTTTTCCTTTCGGTTGCCATGGCAACCAGTGTTCTGCATGGAATACAGTTCTTTGAACAATTTTGAAAGGGAGCCACCCAAGGATCATTCCTGTGAAGTTTGGTGTAATTCTGCCTAGTGGATTTCAAGAAGATTTTTTAACAAATTGTTGACGCACGACGGACGACGGACATCAAGCGGTCACAATAGCTCACCTTGTCACTTTGTTACAGGTGAGCTGAAAACGTTCTATTGCTCTGGGTCAATGTGACCTTTGACCTACTGACGGCAAAATCAAGAGGGATCTTCTGCTGGTCATGATCAACTTCCCTATTAAGTTTCGTGATCTTATGCCCAAGTGTTCTTAAGTTATCGTCCAGAAAACGTTTAACTGTTCTGGGTCACTGTGACCATGACCTTTGACCTGCTGACCTTAAAATGCATAGGAGTCATCTGTTGGTCATGATCATTCTTTCTATAAACTTTCATGATCCTAGGCCTAAGTGTTCTCAAGTAATCGTCCGCAAACCGTTTAACTGTTCCGGGTTCTTGTGATCTTGACCTTTGACCTACTGACCTTAAACTCGAACTTGACTTGTTTTTTATGATGTTACATCTGTGTACCAAATCTTAACAAGTATAAAGGGACATAACTTCTGAAATATTTCTTCAATAGTAATGCACCTTTACCTAGTGACTCGGGTTTTGCCTTTTGTGATGTTGGCGAGATTTTCTCTATATGCCTTTCAAGTTGCCGATCTATCTAATTGTATAGCTCTTTGATTCATATAAAATTTAATCTTTCAAGAAGAAAGATAAACAATGTTAAGAATAAACAAAACATATTCCTTGCAAATTTATTCTGTCAAATACAATGTATGCAACTGTTTATAATGATAACTGTAAATGTATTTAACAGAACTGCTAGATCTAAAATAAATTACAATAACTAGCATTATATCATGATATAATACAGTAATAATAACAAAAAGGTTTTCTATAATGTATTTCTAATTATTCTTTAACAAGTTTTCTATGAAGCCTTTCTAATGATTCCTTCACTGAAACAAGAGGACCATGATGGTCCTGAATCGCTCACCTGTCCCCATATGACCCAGTTTTGAACTGAGTATGATGTCGTTTTTTCTATTATTTGACATAGTGACCTAGTTTTTGAGTTCATGTGACCCAGTTTTGAACCTGACCTAGATATCATCAAGATAAAAATTCTGACCAATTTTCATGAAGATCCATTAAAAAATATGGCCAATAGAGAGGTCACAATATTTTTATATTATTTCACCTAATGACCTAATTTTTGAAGGCATGTGACCCAGTTTTGAATCTGACCTAGAGATCATCAAGGTGAACATTCTCAACAATTTTCATGAAGATCTCATGAAAAATATGGCCTCTAGAGAGGTCACAAGGTTTTTCTATTTTTATACCTACTGACCTAGTTTTTGACTGCACGTTGACCCAGTTTCAAACTTGACCTAGATATCATCAAGGTGAACATTCAGACCAATTTTCATGAAGATCCATTGAAAAATATGGCCTCTAGAGAGGTCAAAAGGTTTTTATATTTTTAGACCTACTGACCTAGTTTTTGATCGCAGTTGACCCAGTTTCGAACTTGGTCTAGATATCATCAATATGAACATTCTGACTAATTTTCATACAGATCCCATGAAAAATATGGCCTCTAGAGAGGTCATCGTTTTTTTATATTATTTGACCTACTGACCTAGTTATTAATAGCATGTAATCCAGTTTCAAATTTAATCTAGATATCATCAAGGTGAACATTCTGACCAATTTTCATGAAGATCCATTGAAAAGTATGGCCTCTAGAGAAGTCACAAGGTTTTTCTATTTTTAGACCTACTGACCTAGTTTTTGACCGCAGTTGACCCAGTCTCAAACTTGACCTAGATATCATCAAGATGAACATTCAGGCCAACATTCATACAGATCCCATGAAAAATATGGCCTCTAGATAGGTCACAAGGTTTTTTTTATTATTTGACCTGGTTTCTGAAGGCATGTGACCCAGTTTCGAACTTGACCTAGATATCATCAAGAACATTCTGACTAAATTTCATGAATATCCATTGAAAAGTATGGCCTCTAGAGAGGTCACAAGGTTTTTCTATTTTTAAACCTACTGACCTAGTTTTTGACCGCAGTTGACCCAGTTTCGAATTTGACCTAGATATCATCAAGTTAAACATTCTGACCAACTTTAATAAAGATCCCATGAAAAATGTGACCTCTAGAGTGGTCACAAGCAAAAGTTTATGGACGGACGCACGACGGACGCTGTGCGGTCACACACAAAAGCTCACCTTGTCACTTTGTGACCTGTGAGTTAAAAGAAATTGTGCTGAATGTAGAATGGGCTGAAGCACTTTAATACTTCAAAACATTATAAGATAGATATAAGAAATACTGACATCATTATTTGTCAATTTGTCTATGCATGTCATTTATATCAATAAAACTACTTTCCTGTTTCATAACTCAAGCATAAAGTAATTAAGACGCGGTTACAGATACCTTATCAACACTAACATGTATCTAAAATGTTTCAAGGTCCTGACTGATATTTATCAATTTTCTATAAGTAAACTTTAAAAGTACAAAAGAAGAATGAAATCTTTCTATTTGAATGTTTTTTTATGATAAATACAATCTGCTGAATATTTTCAGAAATTTTGCCAATATATGATCTCTATGTTGGAGTCTCTTTAAGCAACACAAAAAATGGAGAAAAATGATTTCTCCTAGTTAAAGACATTGATGAATAAAAGTCAGGTTGAACTTCATTAGCCTTTGGGCTTAAAGTATGAAATATTTAGTTATCATTTTTATTATCATACAAAAATGTTATACATTAATATGTGAAATTAAATATAAGAAAATCCTAAACAATTAAGGTTTACTTGAACAAATATGGCAGTGATATTTGATTAATGTATTTAAGTAAAAGCTTATGATTTTTGCTTGGCATATTTACACCACACACATTTTCATTATCGCTCAAACCTGTTATTACAAATGAAAAAATATGAAAATTTACATTACTGGGACAAAATGAATACATACCTTATATTCTGCATAATGGTTATAGTTAAAAGCTAAATATTGCCACTTTTAGTGTAGGTTTATGATTCATATTTAGATAGTTTACACCCCCATTAATGACTGTACATGTATGACTGCCATATTTTGGGAATATTTAACATTTTCAATACATCTTAATATACAAAGTTTTTATGGTCTAGTACGGTAATATTATTCAATTTTGTTGGTACTTATTTTTGTGCTTCTGTGTAGTGTCAATAAACAAACTTTAATCCCAACAAAAAAATGAGCAAAATTCTCATTTCATTGTATTCTTACACGTTATCATGAAAATTGAAAAAACAGATCTCCCATATTAGTCTTTCAGCTGAAAACCAAGAAATTCATCTCCACACAACTCATATGATTTTACAGTATGTTATACAATAATAACAATGTGAAAGGAACGTTCGTTGTAGTAAATATGTATTAGTCTTAATAGACTGGTTAATATCTGGTAACAAACTGAGGAGCGCATAAACTTACTGTCAGATCTAATTCTGCAGAATCTTGCCCTTTTTCATAAAGAAGTTGGGAGCTATGCAATAAAACAAACTGTTTTAATAAAAGGTATTCATTACTTGGACTCCGAGTGTACATTTTCTGGTCTTTTGAGATATAAAGTCCACTGATTATCGTTGTTAATAGAATACCACTTAGCCGTTGCTTAAAAGCTATCTCACGAACGGACTCGTGTCTTTTATTATTTTAATTGCATGTGTGTTTTTAGTTCGCTTGCCTGTGTTTTATGCTTTTAAAAGTCTCTCTTATAGATCTTATGAAATCCATTCGAAAATACTGCGGGATTATTTTTTTCGAGAAATTGCCAAAACAGACATTTTTAGCAAGCTAAACCATATAAAAAGTCAATATATAGATTGTTATAATAAGTACAAGAGGACCATAGTGGGCCCTACACATGCTCACCGATCCTGACTATTTGTCTAGGATATGTGAAGGGGACACAATGAATATGAATGGAAACATCTGCATTCACTATAAAAAAGAGGCCCATTAACGGGGTCAAACATAACAATCAATAATGATAAACACCAAGTCGGATGAAGATTATATCATGTGATTCATGAGAAGAACTCATTTAAAATTTTTTTTTCAAGTTTTGGCATCTAACAGGGACCAAACAAACCATTTGAAAAACTTCACACAAGTTTGTGTATATGATTGTAGTTTAAGAGGAGAAGATGTTCAAGTTCAAATATTGACACAGGGTTGATGGATGCGAGACAAAGTATACCATCCAACTTTACCCAAAGCTCAACCGGGAGTACATCCAAAAATCTTTATCAATAAGGGAACTAGAATCTGTGATAGATATTTCCCTATGTGAAATTCCTAGCAATCTGATATAACAAATATAAAATGAATTGGGTCAAGCATATAAATTAAATACATGTCTTTGAAAACTGATATTCTATTTACATAAGGATAAACTGAACAGTTTAGACTATAAATTTTGTAACTATAGCATTTGCTAAGCATGTATGAATACAACAATATTATCAAACAATAAAGTGTAATTAAATCCCATTATTTTTTATTGTTCGCCCCTATACGACTTTCTAAGTCGTTTCTTCAAAAACCCAGGAACTTGTCGTAAAAAATTTGCAAAATGCGGTGCAGATCAACTTGAAAAAACTGTTGACCTATAAATAAAGAAATATAAGTTAGCAAGAATTTTCACCAATGTTTAGTAACTTTTTAAAGTAATGCAGTATACACAAGTCATTACTTTGTTGTTATATTCAGTCACATTGAACAATTCTAGGTAAAGGACTTTCAAGTTTTATTTTCAAGGGAAAGATATAGCTGCCCGTATGGGCATTATTTCAGGCAAGGGCGGGCACCAGAGTAAAAGCACCCAACTTCTGCAGGCCATCCGGATGCAAGATTCCAACCTATGGCAGTAAGAAGCAGGACCTTAACACCTCAGCCACTTATACCCCTTGCATGTAGGTACCAACATAAGGTTAAACACTGATGAATGATCTATACAATGTAGAGACTTACCCTAATATAATCTGAAAAGTAGATCCCTCGGAAGCACCGAGAACAATACAAAAAGTGAGAATTGCAGACTCGGTTTGATTGAGTCTGTTCATGAGCAGTAAAGCCTTCTTAACGCAAGGGAAACAATCTAATTATATAGTGAAATTGTTGAGTGAGCACCGTTTTAATCCTAATCCTGCCATATTAATCAGTCACAGGAAAAGTACACTCTCTATGATAAATGCCATGCATGATTTACAGAGTATGCACTACAGTCTTGAAATTAATTTCTTCGATTTTCTCATATTTCTGGATATTTTTCCCATACTTCTGACGCATATTATGGGTAGTGAGATTGTCTCTCTCCAGCAGTAAGCACTTTTCACATATTACCTTGTGAAATTCTTTGGGTTTTGACTTTTTAAAAGTCCGTCTGTTTGTTGCAAATTTCACACACAAAAAATGTCATAATTTCCCAGGGCAATCAATATTGATCTTTACATAGGATATTCAGAGTGCTAATCCATGGGGCAAGTGTGCATACTTTTTCTTGATTACAGCTAAAAAGGGGTAGAGTGGGTAGTTTGATGAATGTAGGGTACTAGGTCAATGTCACTTAAGCCTATCATAAAGTCTTTGCGGAGTTGTCTGCCATTTTTCCAAATATTTCATCCAGGGATATTTTTTTTCAGCTCAAATAAAACTCTTTTAAGAGGAATGATTATTTAATCTTTTCCAGTCTTGCATTCTGAGAAGTTAACTTCACATAGGATGGGCGTTACCTAGTATCGACGGGGACTAACGGTTGGAATATAAAGAACATATCAATAAATTTTGATCTTTAGTTGTTTTCTGCATTAAAACTT
This sequence comes from Mercenaria mercenaria, assembly GCF_021730395.1. Classification (NCBI taxonomy): domain Eukaryota; kingdom Metazoa; phylum Mollusca; class Bivalvia; order Venerida; family Veneridae; genus Mercenaria; species Mercenaria mercenaria. The sequence continues at coordinate 26,659 of NW_026463767.1, forward strand.
TAAATAAACTGTCTGTTATGACTTGCAAAATCACCTGTTATTATCAGCCAGCGGGAGAAATCGTCTAAAAACACAATAAAATGTAAGACATACTTGAACCTACTTAACAATCCTAGTCTCAATTCGCGGTATTTCCGGTTTATTTGATTTTGATAGCTTTGAGGGACACGACTAATTGCTCATCAGTTGACGCACATTAATTTCATCATAAAAACAAGGCATCAGACGGAACTTTCTTGAAGTTGTCCAGGTTGTGGTTAGTTTGATTAAAATTAAAAGCGTTTGGGCGGGAAGGGTGATGAGCAGATTGGCCATAATTTAAGATATTGAATGGTGTGTCGCGATAAACTAGTAATACTACCAATTTACGAATGGAATTTGCAAAAAAAAGGTTTGAAACAAAATCTCGTGGTTACGGTTACAAAGTAAGTCACTGCGGTGCTGCTGCTTAGGCGAAGAATTTCGGCAAAGGAGATACCGCGATCAGAGAGAACCCGCGATATTACGCGACTCCACTAATAAATAAGATAGCTCCTACTGAAGTTTGTATTCAGTTACAATGCCTATACAATGTTAAATTTACTTTCGCAATATGAACTGTATGAATTTGTCTTAGGTTCTAGGTATGAATCTGAATATCTGGCTTCACTTAGTTACTGCAAAAACAGCAACCCAAGAGCTGAATACTGTCAAATCATTTATATTTATGGGAGATAAATTTTTCGTAGTTATGTCAATCCACCAAGTAAATCCCCAACAAAAAGTCACTGTCCATTTTATCTCAAATTTTGTAAATACGAATTGATTTTCCCACAATACAGGGCCAGCCCATTTGACCAAACCCCAAAATTTCAAGACCACTTAATTAAATCATTTTACAGTATTTCGATCCAAACCTTCAATCAGTGATAGATTATTTTTCTTACATGCAGTTTTCTACTGAATTTCCTTTAAGAACTATTTTCTTAGTTAAAATACATTGATAAAAAATGCATTCATTATACTACAAGAGTTAGCCGACATCCCCAGGTGTAAATCAAGTTTGTAAACATTTTACTTCACAGTTCGCACTGCATACTTCACATTTCACATTTCATACTTCACACTTTATACTTTACGTTTTATTACTAAAATCTTATAACAATGAAATCATGAAGTATTAAATGTCGAAATTCACTACTTTAAACATCTTCATTCTTAACTGATGATGCCATATTTTACCTCGTATAGTGTGCAGAGGTTATGAAATAATACCGATATAAGCAAATGTGATTATATAACAGGCTGAAAATACTTCAGGCCTGACCGTGAATCGAACCCGGGACCTTCACCACATGTTTTAGTGCGAAATTTCGCTGCCCCACACTATAAATTCATTGCAACGACGTTCACGCGTCTCTAAATCTACCGTTACTTTTCGAAAGTTGACGTTTTCATATTAGCGCGACGTTGCGTTAATTGAGTAGTAATGGGAGAGTCTGTAAATATATAAGAAGGCGATTGTTTAGATATTATCATTGTACTGAACTATTCTCTATCTTCTTTTGAAATACAGATGTTGATTCTCGTTCAAAAAAGAGTAGAGTTAGTTATGCTATTTTATTATCTCGATTGTGATGAAGCTTCTAGCTGATTTTAACGACTCTCGAGTCACGTCCTTGAAAAACCGTTACTGCTCAACCTGAGAAGGCTGGTCGTGACCTCGAGGGGAACTCAAACTACTACCCGGGTGGAGCAGGCGGCATTAAACCATTAGTCTAGAACCACGTCCTTCTCTGTAAAGTCGAGTTAAGAAGCAATATATTCTAATAGCCTATATGCAAATTTTATATTATCTTTGAAAAAATTTGTACCATAGTTTATGCTGCCATGCTTCAAATCTTCAATTTTCACTGGTGTTTATAATGATTTTAAATTCTAGGCCAGGACCAGTTCACACAACATTTTCTGTCCGCAGCTGAGTTTGAGTTGAAAAAAAAAACAACAAAAAAACAAAAACTTCAAGAATATTCCAACTAAGGCCGACTATCATTACTGAAGAGTTCATTTGAAAATAGTTGTTGGCTTGAAATTACCTTTTAAACATGCAATTTAATTATAGATGAAAATGATAGTTCATTATCAAACTCAGCTGAGACTGAAAAGTTTTTGGAACATAGGCCTGGACTGTGATAATAGGAACGGACGGACAGAGCCGTTTGACGCCAGCTGCCAAACGATGCCTAAATTACAGTGTGATCTTCCAGTGAAAAGGATTCGATGTCGTGACATCAGTAAAACGTAAACAAATATGTTTGCAAACGTTAGATGTATAATTTAGAAAATATCTTATATCTTAAGCACAAAAAGTGTTCTCTTTACGAAAAAGGGTTGCTACATTCATATTATTTCTTTATTTCCGGGTTAGTTAATTAAAAAACACAAACTGATAACAAAAAAGGCAGCAAGAAAAATTCGTTGAGACGAAAGGAATAATTAGGTCCTTACAAAATAAAATTTAGTCGTAGGCTTCGCCCATATATCAGAATTTTCCCGTTTCCCATAAAGCAGGCATGCAATTTATAACTTTCGGACATGTGTGAATGATAAGTCGAATGAGATTGTTGCTTTTTCTAATATGCAGTAAGAATCATTAATTATGTTTAATTTGAAGATATGATGACCAAATGTGTGCATCTGCTCTTCCCTTTGTACTTTGTTGGAAGTTTAAATAACAGCTGAATAAGCGGGACCCTAATTATCTACCTTGTCCGAATGTTTTATTGAGGAACTACATACACGCAAGGACCCTATTTATATAGATAAGATGTCGTGCGCACGAGATAGATGTCGTGCGCTCGGGATAAGATGTCGAGTCCGAGATAAGATCGTACGCACGAGTGAGATGTAGAGCGTCGAGATAAGATGTCGAGCTCTCGAGATAAGATGTCGTGCGCACGAGATAAGTGTCGAGCGATCGAGATCAGAGTCGTGGCTCAGATAGATCCGTACGCTCGAGATAAAGATTCTGGGAGATGATTTTTTAATTTTTTAAAAAATGCTGTCCTAAACATACCACAGTAATAGTATGTACTGTGTGACTAAAATACGCGTATAATGATTGAGCTCGGGCTTACGGGTTTGTGAAAAATAACCATGTTTTCGCGTACTTTGACTTGTGATCATATTAAGAATTATGGAAAGTTGCCTTCATAATTATTATTTTTTTATAAATCAGGTTGGGACTAGGTAAGAGTTGTTGATTCGTCGTTGCAAAGTAGTAGTAAATATCCCAGGTCGGTGGGTGACAGTGCTTTTCTTGGTAAGATAAGTAAGCCTCGACGCATCTGTGCGGTGGCACACATAGGATGAACTTCTTTTCTGCAAACTGCATGCACGAGAATTCATGCTCGGCGCGTAGTCCGACCCTGGTCGAGCAAACGGTGCCTTCTTTCCTGTTTCCATCTCTTCAAGATTTCCTCGCCCCGAGGAACCAAAGTGTCGTCTGGTTCAAAGATATTCATAAGAAAGCGAATTGACAACTCCTTCGATGAATTTTACATACTTTATGGACGAGTCCAGTATTCTGTTATATGAACTTTGAAGCGTTAATAGTGAAATCTGTGGGGGTGAAGCAGATAAAACTACCCCGTTCCCCATTTTCAATGTTTTTCGTTGACCAGAATAAGAAGTTTTGAAAGCATATCATTGAGGGGCCGCCCCCTAGGATTATTATATTGGAGTTATGACCATGGGTTTCTTGTTATTACCTAAGTTGTCGGCGTGCAATGTACTCAACATTTTACTTTTTTGTTTTGTTGTGTTATTCTCCTTGAATGAATGCAAAAAAAAAACCGCACCATTGTTCGTTAATTTGATCTTTGGTTTGTTAGTGTACGCTTTGATTGAATTGGCCATATCCTATTTGACGTCGTAATGTTCCGGTTAGAAATATTTGAAAAAAGTTCACGGGCAATCTAATGGTTTCTGTGAAAAAAACTGGTCACAATCTACATTATAAAAAACTGATAATAAGGTGTCTTTTCAACGGTACAATGTAGATATTTCAAAACCGTTTGGATTATGATGCGGGTAACATTTTCCAAACACGAGGACTTGGCTGGGGTATTGATCAGTCCATGTACAAAGGGAGAAATGATCCTTTCGTTCTGATTATTTTATTAGTTGTCCCAATGAACATTTGAAAGCGCCTGGTGCCGAAGCCTGGGCATGGTACGAATGAAATGTGCCAGCATACTAGTATGTCGACAGTATATTATCACAGCGTCAAAAACTCATTAGAAATTTGCATTTTTAAACATCTGCTATATATAAGTGTCGGTTTTTAATGCATTGCTAACCCACAACCAATTTATAAAAATTTTGAATATTTTTGATACACAAACGAGGTAAATGTGTGTGCGTGTGTGTATTGAAATAATTTGTTATTATGTCCGTTTTAAAAGTGTAAAACATTGTGTTGCTACATTACAAAGTTTATTTTCCCTCATTTATACTCTTATATAATCTGATTTTAATTTCATTTAATGTAATTGTCGACGGAAATTCAACAGAAACTGTACGTAGACAAACTCATTACTTATTTGCTAAAATTGTCATTACTTATTTCACGAGTTTTCGATGTTACCCAAAATTCGCTAATCAAGTGTTAAAGATGGTCGCGAATCGGGGAATGAGAAGTCGTAATTAACCGATGTTTCGTTATGTTGTTACCCTATGTTGCGGTACTGCCCCCCCACCCCCCTCACCCCGCACCTTCCCCACTCTTTCCTCCCAATATTGTAAAAACCCTATGCGCAGATAATCGGTGTATGGTTACAATCCAAACAGAAGATTTCAACATTGATATCAATGTGCTAATCTCGTCTCTGTCCCAAGTTTCACATCAAATTCATACGAAAATGAACATGAAATAAACTACAGGCTAGACATAACGATCTGGCACATGTTTTCGGTTATTCTCATCTGTTCCCGGAGGAAACACTCCATCCCTATGTTTCTCCATTTTGGAGAAGTTAAACTTATGGTGTTATAAATGTTCAAGTGTCGTAAAGTTCTTACCATATAATTCCAATAGTTATAATAAATTTTCCTTTTTCCAAATACTCCCGTCGTATTTTCGCTCAAGTTGAATCTTTCAAGCAGGTAGATGCCAACATACATGAATAGTTGTAACGAAGTGTGTTAACTCAACCCCAAATTTTATTCTCTACTTATCTTATATTTTAACTATTTCAATCTTCCCTGCAAAAAATCTTTCTCTTTCATGACGGGCGTCTGTGTAATTTCCGAAAGGGGAGTTAAACAGTTATTACCGAAGATAGGAAACAAGTGATGTTTTCCTGGACGGAGAAAAGTACGAGACAAACGAACATCTAAAAGAAGAAATGCTTTAGACTGAGCAAACTGAAACGTTCACTAGTGTGATATACAATGCAGGTAAAAAAATCTCCATATTTATACAAAAACTTCATTGTTAGATTCAATGATGAAGCTCAAGTCTCAGTTAAACTGTCTGCATTAGCACAAAGCACATCAGAACGAAGGATAAATTCGTTTCGACAAATATATCCTACAAATTACATACGTTAAACATTATGTATTTCATGCAGGACAGTACAACGAGGGGGCCCAGTGACCGAAATTTTCTTTCCACGCAATTTTTGATAGGAAATACAGTATCAGATAAAAACTGTACAACAAATTCAATTACCCAACGTAATTGACAATTTACGGCCGAGCGAAAAACAATCACGTAGACGGACGTCGTCAACGGGCAAATGACGTCAGTAAGTGTACAAAAAACACAACTATTTACATGTCACCAAACCTTCTTTTAGCAATAAGATAATGAATTACACGTTCCAATAGATCTAAACTATAGCAGGTTTCGGGCCACAAAAGTGGCCCTCTGGCAATTTTAGTGCATTAGCGCATTAGCCCTCTGGCAGTCTTAGGGTTATGATAGACATATTAAAATAAAATATATATTTATAGGATATCTGAGGAGTATAAAACATATGGCTCATTAGTTGTGGAAAACAATACGAGAACATCTGATTCTGATGACATTTTTATATACAAATTGTTTATTTGTGAAAATTTTCTCGCAAAAATGAAGGGCCACACGTACTGTTCACTCTTGAAAAGACTGCCTGACAACTATTGTTTAGAGGGGAAACAAGAGTTTTATACATATATTTCTGAAGTCAATAAAGAATGTCATGTGACATCTTTAAAAAGTTGCTATTTCATACGCTATGAAACTCTTTGTATCAGTCTATCGAATTATGAAACATGTCAATTTCCATTCATAGATTTATTAAACGCTTGTATATTTTAAATTAATCATATAATCTCATTTATTGTAATATAGTACTGATTGTAGAAAAAGAAAAAAAAATGTTTCGTCAACCAGTTCTGGACCAATATAGAAAATATGTAATTACAGCTGAAAAGGGCAACAAAATTTGTATATATTCCAAACTATGAAGAGTGAAGAATGAAGATGAGTGCGAACTGAGAAGTTTTAAGTATGAAGTGCGAAGTGCGAAGAGTAAAGTATGAACTTCGAATTGTGAATAGAGAACAATGAACTGTGAGGTATGAACTGTGAAGTAGGAAGTATAAAATGTGAAGTACGAATTGTAAAGTGTGAAGTATGAACTATAAAGTCACCACCGGACATTCGTTGCATTGTCTTCAAAATTAGTGAAATACTTGAATTAACTTGTTGCCAAAATAGAAAAAATAAACTGTTTGATTTAAGTTTGAAAAAGTTATATCTGCTTTTCGTCATGATTAATCAACGATGCGATAGTAATGCACTGATTACAAAGAAATAAGTAAATAATAGATAAAGCGAAGAACTAACTTCGAGGTGAGCTATATTCCAACTTCACGAAAACAAACAAATTTCGTTTTATTTATGCTCATTACGTTGAGATTTGCATTTTGCAACTTATTTTTAATCTCAGCGCTGGAGGAAAAAATACGCACGTAAAAAAGACATGACGTCAGACGTGTGTGTGGACGTTATAAAGACGCATACAACATTAAAGTTGGTAAAATAAGTTGAATCGAGAAATAAAACTATAAAGAACAAAGTGCGACTACAATTTTCACGTTGTAAGCAAATAATTAAGATTAATACACAATGTATGCGGGGCGGAGCTATACTCTCACAGTTGTGAAATGAAATATTAGATTTCATATTTTAACAGTGTGAGTGATGAAATATGAAAATATTTAACTGATAGAATACAGATGTCCTAGTAGCATAAAATAAAATACTTGTTACTTTAAAACTTAACATGTTTGTTCCATGGGACTATCAGAGTATAATAACAAACAGTAGACATAAAGGAAAAGTACGACCGTCAATTGACGCGTACAAAGACGTTACCCATTTTGGGAGTAATATTTCACATATAGGATAGGATCAAAAATAGATACTTTTATTTTATGCCTAACTAATGAAATACGGTATCTTCCAGTTAAATATTTTTTATATCTCATCATCACAATGTGAAAATATGAAATCTATATTTTCACACGTGAGAGATATAGCTCCGCCCCCTCAGTACATTGTGTATGATTTTAAATTATTTGACCTTAAACAGGATGAAACGTAGTCGCAGTGTTCTTTATAGTATATTTCTCGATTTCAAATTATTTTACCTTAAAGAGAATTCATACGTGTTGCAGCAAAAAAATAAAAACAAAAATGGAACTTTATGTTGCATGCGTCTTTTATAGTCACAGCACGTCTGACGTATGTCTGTTTACGCGCGTCTGGTTCCGCGCTGAGATAAAACAGTTGCAAAATGCAATCTCAACGAATTAGCATTAAAATAAAAAGAAAATTTGTTTGTTTTTCGTGAATAAGGAATATATCTCACTCCCGAAGTTAGAAATTTTCACATTTTCACTCGCGCCTACGCGCTCTGAAAATATTTTGAATTTTCTCACTTCTCAGTGAGATATATCCATATTAACTCAACAAACAAATATCCTCTATATCCTGCAAAAAATTGCCAAAGCAAATAGTATTATTACAGGCAAGGAAAACTAATAATATGCAAAAATACATAAGGAAGAATCTGGGTGTGAAAAAAAATGAAAGACTAAAATATATTTAGCATTCATGCCATAAGGCCAGGCTGTATACAATGTTATGAATCAACGAGTCTCTTCAAGAGTCTAACCCGTCCACTTTTTCACCAAGTCGATTGGCATGAAGAAAATCAGGAATAGAGAAATTTTCAAATTGAAAAGGTTCTGTACATTGTAGATATCAGGAAAAATGCCTAATATCAAACGTAGGGTATTGTGTTTCTGTTGTGAACCGTATGATGTGTTGTGCCCACATATATTGTAATTACACTTTTGCATGTGATTTAAATAAATAACATTTCGACATGCAGTTAAGATTTTGTTTTAACATCGCAAGTTTTTAAATTCAGAGCTTGTAAAACTGTGCAGATTTGGTGATTGATATTAGCGCAATGAGAAAACCGGTTTATGCATTTTAAGAACATTACCAGTTACATCCGAAGACACCAGGCTACTGTGAACCAAGAATCATCAAGATTTGAGGTCGCTTGTGGCATAATTGGTTTGCAATTTTTGGCCAGGTTGCGTACACTGTTTTTCTCAGGATTTCAAAAGGCCCCAATATTATTAAGGATATGTCAATGTTTGGTGGGCAAGGGGTGTATACACAACGAAGGGATAATATCATTGTATTCTGCCTGTGATTGGTCATGGCTTCTCGGCTGACAATCTGATGTCTTAGCTAAAGCATCATCATTATATGACTTGCGATAATTACAGATTTTGGAAATACATCGCAATTTTTCCAATTCATTTGTGAAAAAATCATCAGTAGAAGTGAGAGCCTGTACCGACCTTAGCTTGGTAAACGGGATTCTTCTTGAGGAAGTTGGTGGCAGGATGAAATTCATGTATGAGGGGTATGGGTTGGCTTTCATGAACAGCAAAATCAAAATTACCATCTACTGTTCTACCAATATTAAATCAAGAAATGTTAGCGACGACCAAGTGCACTGCTAAAGCAGGGAGACGCTGAGACTGGTTCACGGTATTGAGTGATAAATTTAAAGGATCATCGGAAAAGGGGTTTGTTAGAGGTGTAAAATACCCAGTGTCAGTACGTCATGCTCACAAAGGTAGAAAATTAATATGTATCTGTACGTAGGCGGAAAATATTTCTTAAAAAGTTAATATACTATATAGGCCAAAACTGGGTACTCTTGTTATTTTCATTTCTTGTGTTTTATGAGTATCATTAAATACATATTAAGCAATAGTTAACTTTTCAATTAAATAAAAATGCAATATACTTTAAAATGTGTACACTTACAAACAAAATTTAATTCTGGCCTACTTCTGATCTAAACGGTTTTATCTGGTGGTTGCGGAGTTAAGGGTCTGACTTATGCAAATAATGGTAATTCAAAAACGAGCCAAACATGGTTAGAGCAATATAATGTTTAATTCTGTAACCAACGGACTAAAATTCACGACTACATTGGTTAATGTAAGGTAGATGGCCACGAATCGGAAATAAGGTTTGCGAATATACTACATATCCGCACAATAATGCAGTGGACCGTCGCGAAAACCTCGCCCCGCCAGGTCGATTAAAAAACGCCGACACAATATATCGTACAGAATAAAGGAGCTTGTGTAAGATTCAAAATGGCAGAAAAAGAAAGAAAAGGGGAGTGGGAATATGGAAAATAACAACTCTGAGATGCAAGGTTCCTGGAAGAAGAAGCAAATATTATGTCGCCATGTTCCCAGTGAGGATAACAAACTGAGCTGATGTGTTTGTTCAAATGTTGACGCGTTTCAGTGTCCGAATGTTCAAACGTACCATAACACGCACGCGTGTTTTGACAATCACATACTAGTGAAAAGCAAAGGAGGGTGAAAACGAAACAAGTTGCGTTTGATATTGAAAGGATTAGACCCATTGTGTGATGAGATAAGAAAGTTTTTAGATTCTATGTGGAAGATGGAGATCAGTTTGCTGCCGTACCTGTGCTATGTAGATCACCGGAAATGTCAAAGAGTCGTAGAAATAAAGAAGAGTGATGGAAGGTCTGCATCAGCAAGGTTCAAATTAGGTCCAAGTTACATGAAGTAAGAGAGAAGGACCCTGAAAAGATCGTCAAATGCACCTCCTTCCTTCTCTCTTCCTCCCCCCCCAGACATCAAAAGAGCGCATGGATCAAGGTGAAGAAAGGTCTGTAACAATTAGACGATGGCGTGTGAGATGTAATGATGAAATGTTTTGACGATTTGGAAGTTCCATTGCTAAGGAAGCCTCTGATATCATTTAAGACAGAGACACTCGATAAGCTGCAAAGAAGCAGACAGACAGTGAGAAACATATTGCTAAGCAACAAAATCACTTGAAACACCGAATGTTGATCAGATGGGAGCCATTCACGAAAGTTTAATGGGAACAGCGAATGAAGAGAAAGGTCGAGGTACTTAGCAGTGGACGTTGACAGGAATGTCCAACATTTAGAGACCGTAAACAATTTCGTTTGATTTTGATGACACTTATAAAAACTGCCCCCCTTCGATTCTTATTACGTTCCGGGAACATGACATTAAAAGGATCTTCATCGGAATCGGTGAAAAACCTATACACCTTTTGAATCCGATAGTTTAATGAACGAAGATTACTTCCATGACTGAGCAGATGGAGAGGAGTCGGGAACCGTATACCATGACTGGACTTATGCCCAGGATGGTTAGACTGCGTTTACCATAGATAATAAAAACAGAAAGTTTGATTTACAATGAGACAGCTTGTGGAAAGTAGGATCCATAATCAGTTATCCATATAACCAAGGTAGTGTTGTTGTTGTATCTAGGAGGAAGTGCGCGAACAAGTGGGGGTTCTATACAAGATAGACTTTCTACGTGTCAAGTACATGCTAATGAAATAACTTTAAAGGACATGTAAGGTAACGATAATATGACTCTATATGTATGAACGATTGATCGACACTTTGTTGTTGGAAACTTACGAGATTACCGACCAGTCGTATTGTGTCTCGGTTCAGGAGAAGAAAAAGATTCAATATCAATTTCCAAACAAGAAATATCATTTAAAACATTTCTGCTTGTACAATATAAGAAACAGTGCAAAAGTTCTCACCGATAAAGAACGATCATTCTGTATACATATATTGACATCACGAGAAACACAAGAGTTGTTGTAAGACGACCAGACAAGGAACCACGTAGTGGCCAGTAGTAGGTCATCCGACTGTATCCTGGTTTTTGCAGTAAGTAATGAACAAACTCTATCCCGTTTTTTTTACCAAAAGATATCCTAAGGAAGGTTCGTGCCTATCATCATACAAGTGGATATGAAATTGCCATACAGAGTCTGTGTTCAAGAACAATCCACTTATGCTGTCTCAAGTAAAATGAAATGGTGGACGAGAGAAGAAAGTTTTGACAGCTGTTACAAGTAACATAATAGATCCGATTGGCATTCGAGTTTACTCCGTCACAACGAGGGGTTAGTTTGCTGAACAGAAATGAATAAACTTGAAGTTTTTGTCATTACATGAACTCCTCAACCGACATTGTTAGTGTTTAATTGAAGAGAGTAGCAGAAGTTTATTCGTATTCTGGTAATCAGATGATTTCATCAATAACAAATTTTGTATTTGAGACTGGCACTAGTATATATCAAATAAAATCTGAAAAGTAGATTCCTAGAAGACGAGAACAAGGCAAACAGTGAAATTGCAGCAGTCTCAGTTGAATCGAGTCTATTCTATGAGCAGATAGGAAATGCCAACCACTGCCCACGCCCCCTACAACGGCTTAAGCAGTATTCAATCTTCAATCTAAATGAGTTGAATCAATGATCCCGAAGGACCAGAAAAGATAAAAAAAACCACTGAGACGAATCGGGCGACTTGTACGGCGCCACACAGCACTAATGAGAAAAAGTAGAGTGTATTTACGAGTATTGTTGACATGATTGTACGTTTACAGATGAAGGAACCCTCTGCAAGGCAATTGTTGTTAGAATGATAGATTATGATAATTGTTACAGAGGAATGCGGCAATGAAATGCGTATTGCTCTATGCATATTAGATAAAAAGCTAAAACTATCATTTTGTTCCGGAAATCGATAAACTAATACACTAGTTTTTGTAGATTTTTAGATTGTCTCTATCAAAGATATTAATAACTCTACGAACCAAATACATTTACATCATATTGTCTTCCTAAATTAAAAATCCATTAATTCATTTCCCCGCACTACATTAAATTACATTCAAACGAAATTATCCGATTCACTATATACTGAAGGAAAAACCATTGTATAGCGAGAGAACTAGGGGTGACCTAGGACGCAGGTCTCCCAATATCTGTCGGGCTTGGTGATATATGCAATACAAAATGGTTAGCCACTTGGGAGTTTTCACTAAGTCACATGGCCATAACTTTGTCTAGCTGTGTTTTAAATCCCAACAGAACTCTGGTGCCGTCACATGCTATTTAACAATCCTCTAATGTTTTATGGACTGATATCAGGTACATTTGAGATACGATGGGACTGGAAACGTTATGGCTTTAATGCTAGTGGAAACCCCAGCCCCCCTCAAAAACTCCAGGACACACGGGAACCCGAATTCGAACATGCGAATAATTATTCCTACATGTTTTGTGATTCTGGGTGAAAAATGTTTTCTCGATATGTGCAACACAAACATCCACGCGTCCTTTGTGTGTTACAATTTTTCAATAAGTCTATAATCTGGTCTAAACGCTCGGTGAGCCTAGTGGTAGAAAGCGTCCGCTTCGAGTTGCGGAGGTCGTGGGTTCGATCACCGGCCGCCGCGTCATACCAAAAGACATAAAAAAATCGGTGAGTATGGCAAGCTTCCTCGCTTAAGGGGATAGTGCTAGGACTGTCGGCCCGGTCTGTCAGTATAATGTGACTGGGTGCGGGGTATCAGCCACGTTGTACGGCAGTTTCTTCTATTCTAGTGAGGGCAAGCACATAAGTATGCGTCAGCCCGGGTGTTGTCAGTATATGTGAATGGGTTGGGTATAATGCCACCGTGTACGGCTGATATTCCAGTGAGGCAGCCCAACTATAAAGTGGGCATTGTGCTTCAGTGCTACAAAGAGACACCGTCGTTTATTATGGACGGAAAAATGGTTTAAAAAAAGACGTTAAACACGAACAGACACGCCACACGCACCACACAACACAACACACATAAATCTGGTCTGGCTGGAGTAAAATCAGAAACACAAATGCACAACTTATAGCTATATAACCACACCCCTAAGGTTTAACCGGTACGGTCAAATTCTTTTTTCAGATACATGACATTAGTTGTATACATATGGATATATAAAAGAGCAGTATCTGATAAAATAAGTTTTTTTGAGAAACATGCGACACCACTTTTAGGCGTTTTTATGCATCTTAATACGTCAAGGCCACAACTCTGGAAGAGGCTTAACATCCAAATTACGACATCGGTGACAATTTCACATGCTGATTAACAGGAATGTTTGATGGAATCTGGGCAAGTAGTTATTAGATATGGCAAGAACCAGGTTCCCTAGGTAAAGGTCAAGGTCACACTTTGAGGTCAAAGGTCAAATCAAGAATGACTGTGTCGCGAGCATATCTTATTCATGCATGGAGGAAGTTTGATGATGAAAATTGGCACAATTGTCAGCATCAATGAGACGGAGTGTCATTGCGCAAGAACAGGTAACTAGGTACTAAGATCAAGGTCACACTTAGAGATCAAAGGTCAAATTCCAGAATGACTTTGTCCGGAGATATCTTTTCATGCCTGGAGGAATTTTAATATAACTTGGCACAAATGTTCACCACCACGAGATGGAGTGTCTGCGACAAATCCAGGTCCTAGGTCTAAGGTCAAGGGTTCCAACATGAGGGCCAAAGATCAGATACAAGAATGACTTGTACGAAGCATTCTTCGTCATGCAGGGAGGGGATTTTGATTGTAATGCGCAATTGTACACCAATCATGAGCGAAGTGTCATGCGCAGGTCCCTTCTTTAGAATTACTTTCCTTTGTTGTACTATAAATAGCTTTATATTGCATAGGTGTATTCATTACTAGTCGTAGGGAAAAATCGAGATCACTTTTCGTAGTACAAAGCATATTCATCACATTGATGTGTATTTGACTATCTCGACAGGGTAAGATTTTGTGTGAACTTATACCAAATTTTTTTGGATTTTTTTTTAAGATTACCTTACCTTAAGTGTTTACTATAAATAACTATATGTAACTTTTTTGTATAATTGACCGTTAGGAGGAAAAAACCAAGATCACTTTTCTGTGGTACAACATAGATGTACTTTCAAATTTGAGGTGTATTTTAGGATCTCACTTGGTTAAGGACTTTTTTGTGGGACATAGAAAACAAGAGAATTACATATAAATAAACAACTACAAAGTTAAGATTCAATTGCAAAACCGACAATTTGCTAAGTGCTGCGCCGGGCGACGTTATATTGTGACAGTCATGCAGGCTGTTCCTATATAAAGTCTATATATAACTTTGGACCCCAGGGCAGGGCTTTTTCACCAAGGGGTACACTTGAACAATTCTGGTTGAGGACCAAAGACACTGCACAACCCAAATATAAAAGGTCTCACCTGTGTTTGCGTTCAGGACAAGCGTTTTAAACTTTTTTCCTATTAGATAGGTTATGTAAAACTTGGCACCCCGGGGCAGGCATTATGGGATCCTTGAGAAAAATTAATTTTGAATAACTTGGTAGAGGACACTAGATGATGCAACAGTAACCAAAAAGGCAAGCCCTAGGCCATGTGGTTATGTACAAGAAGATTTTCAAAGTTTTCCCTATAAAGTATAAATAAACAATCTGACCCCGGGCCGGGACCATATTTGACACTAGGGGATGTGTTGATTGAACAATTTGTAGAAGCCCACTAGATGATGCTACATACCAAATATCAAAGCCCTAGACCATGTGGTTATTGGACAAGAAAGATTCTTTAAAGTTTTTCCTTGCGGTTGTCATTAGCAACCAGAGTCCTGCATGGAATTCAAATTCTATTGAACAATTTTGAAAGGGGAATAAAGGATTCATTCTGTGAAGGCTTGGTGTAATTCTTCCCAGTGTTTTTTCAAGAAGAAGAGTTTGAGAAATTGTTGACGCACGACGCACGACGAACGAAGCAAGGACTGACATCAAGCGTCACAATAGCTCACAATGTCAATTCGTGACGGTGAGCTAATAAAATATCATTCCTTGGACCTGAGTGTTACATTCTGGTCTTGTAAGATATTAAAAGTCTACTTAATTTATCTGTGTTATAGAAACCTATTTAAGCCGTTGATAAAAGGCTGCTCACGAACCAGACTCATCAAAGGTTGTGATTATGTTGCTTGCCCTGTGTGTGTTTTATGCTTTAAAAGTAATCTAATTAAGATGTAATGAAATCGATCTCCATATACTGAAATTATTTTGCCTCTAAACCAGAAATCAGCAAGCCCGCCATAATAGTGTATGATCAATACTTGTCAAATATACAGTTGTACGAAAATGTACCAGAGGGCCATATTGCTCTAATCTTTCACAGACTTGACTAAGCAATTACAAGACGACCGATGCATGTTTGAGAAGATCCATCAAGTTGTTCCATAAAAAAGAAGTCAACTTAAAGGTTTTTCTATTTTTGGCTCGAATGACCCATAAAAGGGACCCAAGCTTAACCAATTGAAAAAAATACATAGCAGTCTAGCCAGTTGCTTCTGACCAAAGTTTGGATAATTTTGACTGGGAAGTTTAAGAAG
The DNA here is from genome assembly GCF_021730395.1 of Mercenaria mercenaria. NCBI lineage: Eukaryota > Metazoa > Mollusca > Bivalvia > Venerida > Veneridae > Mercenaria > Mercenaria mercenaria. Next base: position 42,545 of record NW_026463767.1, read on the forward strand.
AGTTGTTTCTAGTAAAAAATGTTTTAATGCTGGATGATGGATGCCAGACAAGGGACATCCAACTATACCAATAGAGTCCAACTTATACAAGAGCCCACCCCTGAACATTTCAGGATGATCAAAAATTCATACACAAAAATTTCTTTATCAATAATTGAACTAGGTATTTGCGATAGACATTTTCTCAATGTGAAGTTTCCTAGCAAGCTGGATAGAACAATTGTTCAAATGAATGGGTTAAGCATACAAATTATAATGACAGGTATTGTGAAAAACTGCAATATTCTTTACATAATGTATAACTGAAACAGTTAAACTATAATTTTAACTATAACATTTCTAAGGCAGGCATGAATATAACAATATTATCAAAACAATAATACGCTTTTTTCAGTGTTCTTTCAACCTCGCCAGGAAACTTGTGTAACAAATATGCAGATGGTTCAGAGAAACTTGAAAAATTTGTCCTACAAAAAAGAAAATGTAAGTTAGCACGGAATATTCTTAATATTTAGTAAAAAAATTTATTTAAAGTCATGCAGTCACTTGTTGTTTTATTCAGTCACTTTACACAATTTGAGGTTAATACCAAGACTTCCAGCCTTTTATATTCAAGGCAGGACACGGAGGATACCCCACGGGCATTATTTATTTTAGAAAAGCGTCACCAGAGTAAAAACCACCCTACTTCTGCAGGTCAACGATGCAAGGTTTCAACCATGGTTGTACGGAGCGGACCTAACACCGCAGCACTAATACAGTAACCCATAACAAAAAGTTAAATACGGATTAATGCTCTAAAAATGTTGCAACATTTACTTCGCCAATATGAACTGCATGAATCTGATTATCTGGCTTCACTTAGTTACTGCAAAAAAACACAACTAAGAGAGAGTGAATACTGTTATAACCCATTTATTTTTTGTCAGAGACAAATTTTCGTGGTTGTTGCCAATCCACTAGTAAATCCCAGCAACCAAAAGTTCCTGCCATTTCATCTTCAATCTTTTAACATCCAACAAATTGGATGATCAACAAAATGGCCATTTTGAAAAACCCAAGTTTTAGTTTTCAAAGACCAATAAATTAATGATTTCTACAGTTTCGATTCCAACCTTCAACCAGTGATAGATTATTTTCTTGCATGGAAAGAGGAAGAAAAGTTCACAGGTGCACATATCAGTACGAAACCAAGGAAACAGTCATAGAGCAGAGTAATATAAGTTGAAACAATCAGCATGTCTGCACCCAAATAACTATTTTTGATTTGTATACCACTGCTCTCCTGATCCCCCCCAATAATTATTTTGTGGATTTTGTGATATATCAACCCACTAACATTTCAACAATATATAAAAAAATAATCATTACTGTTTTAAAATTTAAAAACCAACAAATTCAAAACCCTGAAAATAGTGTTTTGGCTATTTTATGCCAAAGAAATTAGATATTTTTAATCAACATATTAGTTACCTAAACATATCTGTTTTGTTTTAAATATATTTTAACATAAATGTCGCGGATTTAAAATGATTTACCAGTTAGATGGTACGTTCAGAAATTCTGTTTTCAAGTTGCCTAAATATAGTTCTTCGTAGAGGTCCCAAATTTCAACCCAGTGATCCAGCTGTAACAAGCTTATTAAAGGGCCACTTACGGATGCTTTATGTAAAATATTTGACGTCTTAGTGTAACTCTTTGTATGAACACGGGTCCCTGCGTCGGCCCAATTTGGTACTATGGACACGGCTTTTAAAAACTTGGCAAAGGACCACTTCCTAATAACGGTTCATGTAGGACATGTTTCCTCTATGTCGTTTCATGAAGCTAATCACGAGATCAAGAAACTGTTACCTGGGTTTTCGGTTGGGTGAAATATTTTAAATGTTTAAAAATGTTACTAAAATGTATCAAACAGGTCGAGATTACCCATAGAAAATTTCAATAAGTTGCTTATAGATATATAAAGTTACAATGTGTAACAAGTGCTCTATATTTTGATCATTTACACATAGCACACGCACATGCACTAGTGTTAGACAAGAGTGAGAAAAATGAACTTATACGAAGGTTTGGTATTACTACAGAGTTCATATTTCGCTGTCCACGCTTCAGAGTTCAAACTTCAGAGTTTGTCGCAGGTGAGATAGAACCGTATCTTTTTATACAATAAACGAATGTAAATTATGTAAACACTTACCGACATATAAATCAAATGGCAGTGTTTCGTAAAATCGTCGCGACGTAGGCCGTATACTTACCTATTTTTCGATGTATACTTACCTAGTCCATTCTTGCACGTGTCCATACTTACCCGTGTCTGTATTTACCTATGTCTATACTTACCTTTATTCATTGAGAAATTCTTTCGTGAATCACCAAGATACATAGAAACCTATAATTATTTCCAGTCGTAAGCCGTAACATATACAATGAATGACTAACGTGACTAACAAATTACCTGTCCTTTTACCTGTATCTTATTATCCCTTTGTTATGGTAATTATTTATTATTATTCCTATACTTTTCAGCCAATCGTATCAACGTATCAGTTTACGGTGATATTTTGAAAACATATAGTCTTTTGGTTTTTATAACCTCAATAAATTATATGTTAATATGATTTAATATATTAATAAAGGGATATATTTTGTTACAGTTACAGTCACTGAACATCCCCAGTCCCCAGATAATAATCAATCTACCGCTGAGACGAATCAGCATCACTACTAAAGCAATAATAAAAGGGACGTAAGGCGCCTCGGCGACAAGTTAACACTTCAGAGTTCACACTTTTAAGTTCACACTTTTGAGTTCATATTATAGAGGTCACTCAAACGAGTTTGCACTTAATAGTTCACACATAGCACTTCATAGAATCTTACAGTACAGTAACAGTATTACTCACAGTTAAAATACAGTCACACTCCAAACTCTATACATTTATAGTTCGCAGTTTTTACTTCACATTTAATGCTGTACATTTCAAACTTAAAACTTCACTATTTTATAACCATGAAATTATGGATTGTGAAATTGCGACAGGTCGCACGTCTTATTATTGTTCACACTTCATAGGACACACTAGGTAGTTCACACTACATAGTTCATATTTCAGCTTTTCATACTAAATAGTTCACACTCCAGAGGTCATAATTGACAGGTTGCGTATCATAGTTAGAACTTTGAACTTCACAGTATACTATATTACAATATTACTCACAGTTCATACCTATTAGTTCACACTCCATACCTTACACAACGCACTTCACAGTTCCCACTGCATAATTCATATTTTACATATGAATTAAGAAGAATGAAATATGAATTTTAAATTATGATCTATGAACTGTGAAGTAGGAAATATAAAATGTGAATACTAATTGTAATATGAGAAATATCGCTGTATTATCCGCAAAATTACTGAAATACTTGAATTATCTCGTTGCCAAAAATAGAAAGGTAAACTTCTTTATTTAAGTTTGAAAAAAAGCATATCTGCTTTCCGTCGATGCGATATTATTGCTCTGATAATTCACAATTTGACTGATTCTCAGCACTAGAGTAATTGCACGTACAGTCAAACTGTATTAAAAAGTCAGCCAAGGGAGCCACACATTCTAGCTGATTAAGAGATGAGGAAATAAGTACAAAGTGTCAATTTTGAAAGACTACTGATTGGCTGCTTAAGACAAGTGGCTGCTTCATGCAGGTGACGGCTAATGCAGGTTTATCTGTAGCCCGTTAGAGTGATAAAGTGAATCATAAATAGTGTTGTAGAAATACCAGTAGTCCAGTAAGTTATTATCACCAAGAGTTTGAAAATATAATCGTTTCTTAATTCAACGAGCAAAATATTTCATTAATATTTGATAACGTTAAGTCTTAATATCCTATGTTGGCGAAACTGGGTTCTCTTGCTATTTTTATTTGTTATGTTTTCCGGAGTATCATAAATTACAATATAAGCAATGTACTTTTTTCAATAAATAAAAAACTGCAATATAGATTTACTATAAAGCGTGTGTACACTTGAATTCACAATTTACTTCCGCATTCTAGACCCTACTACTGATGTGAGCGATTAATCGTAAATGCATACAGCGTAACTGAAGTTTGTGGGCTATTGGTACTTTGCGAAACGGAACGAAACGAAACGAAACGGAACGAGGGGCACCATATTGGGGAAAATAAAAAATCAAATTTAATTTTTAAAACTCAAAATATTATAGTAAATTACATGAACCCTGTATAAACATCAGTTGATGAATGATGTATAATGTCCGATGAAACTAATGATATGCAAAACATCAAGTATGAAACATATTTTGTCTTGTTTCGTTCCGTTACGCAAAGTACCATTACCCACACAGGTATTGGTATTTTGCGAAACGGAACGAAACAAACATTAAAAGGGGTTAGATATATCGGTGAAAAGGAATAAAACCTTATCTTTTCTTTGATATACATTCATAGTAGTTAAAAGCATAACACTGAGTGATTATAAATGCATACATCTGTTAACAAGCACAATAGTATTTGAACTAGAGCAACCCTATATGGTGTACCGGATATATATAAAGTCTTGTAAACATAAACTGTCGAATGATGTATAATGTCCGATGAAACTCATGATATGCAAAACATAAAGAAATGAAATAGATTTCGTCTTGTTTCGTTCCGTTTCGCAAAGTACCAATACCCACACAGGTATTGGTACTATGCGAAACGGAACGAAACGAGAAAATTTTAATTTATTTACATGACATATTTCAGGAATTCATATCTAATAACCGTTTATGTTTGCATGTACAATAATGGTCGAGCCTGGATCTGCAAGTCATTATTTTCAAGTAATTGGCGACTGCTTAACAAAGCCATATCCGGAAATCACTGGTACCATGCAACACACTATAACTATGTACATAACCTATGTCCCTTCATAGATACATGTACCATTAGAAGATACCTTGACATGCAATAGAGCCGGACATATGAAATAATCACTTATGGTTGTATGTATGTATAATTGCCGAGCCTGGATCTGCAAGTCGCCTTTTTATGTTTAGAGATAATAGGACAGTTTGTATGTTTGTGAAGGAAATACTTTTTGCATATTTCCTTGCACGTAACAGCGTGTTATAAAATCTTATTCTCCTTTAAGCTTTTTTTTTTGTTTTGTAGTTGTCAGCATCTTTAATTACATAACACATATATATATATATATAACCAAATTAGCCTTTCCTCTCTCGTTTCGTTCCGTTTCGCAAAGTACCAATACCCTCACAGGTATTGGTACTTTGCGAAACGGAACGAAACAAGAAAGGTTTAATTTGTTTACATGAAATATCTCAGGAATTCATATCTAATACTAGTAATCGTTTATGTTTACATGTACAATAATGGTCGAGCCTGGATCTGCAAGTCACAAGTCACAGCTTAACAAAGCCATATCCGGAAATCACTGGTACCATGCAACGCACCGCTATAACTATGTACATACCTACGTACCTTCAAAGATACATGTACCATTAAAAGATACCTTGACATGCAATAGAGCCGGACATATCAAATAATCATTTATGGTTGTTTGTATGTATATTTGCCGAGCCTGAATCTGCAAGTCGCCTTTTTATGTTTAGAGACGATAGGAGAAGTTGTATGTTTGTGAAGGGAATACTTTTTGCATATTTCCTTGCATATAACTGCGTATTATAAAATTTGATTCTCCTAACTATCTTTTTTAATTTGTATAATATATATATATAGTTGTCAGCATCTTTAATAACATAATACCTATATATAACCAAATTGGCCTTTCCTCTCTCGTTTCTTCCGTTTCGCAAAGTACCAATACCCACACAGGTATTGGTACTTTGCGAAACGGAACGAAACGAGAGAATTTTAATTTATTTACATGAAATATTTCAGGAATATCGGATAATCATTTACAGGGGTGGTATAGTACGTCATCAATAGGTGCGCGCAACACTTCCCGATGCGGCTTTTTTGTGTCAAAACCCCTCGATTCGGTGAGTAAACTTGCGTTTATTACATTGGTAACGAATAGATTTGGAAATGACATATAGTCTAAAGTACCAACATGTGTGTCTAGTTTATCAATGACGTTTGCATTTTTCAAGAAAGCCTGACGTTTAAGAGAACATTCGAGCACAATGCACTTTAGGGAAACACTTCCCCATCCACCACACCATATTATATCGCATAAAAAGAGTTTCCATGCATTTCTGACAAATCAAAGCCTTGACGGGTGTTCTGTTATGACAAAAAGAGGTCAGTGATACCCAGATTAATTATCGGAATCTATGCTTTCCAAGAAATCAGTAAACTAAAGTTCCGCCTTCCCGGTTCACCGGCTGAATTGATGCACTTCCCGATTCACCTATTTCCAGTATGACTAAAATATAAATGTGATCACGCTTGTCTGAACATTCTATTAATTGGAGTAAGAAACAAATTGTAACAGTGCTTGCACTGGATGTTCCGTAAACTTTATTTAAGCATTTTAAGACATTATTGAAAGAACGAGGCACATCTTCAACATTAACTGTACATTGTAAACTACTAACGTGCATATCTATGATATATATTCTCTACCTGTCCTTATATTTGTTATTTTAGGTGTATGAAAGATGAAAAAGAGTAAAAAAAAATCTACATCAATGGAAATGTCAATATATGTTAAAATAACTGGCACGAATGACATACTAGTAATTGACGTAGGCTTATTATATTCAAAAAGCTGTAATACGAGAAGTAAAGAAAATCCTCTAACGGAATTACCACAGGCTAAACTAGGCTTCCGTACCAAACACGACTATTGGCGGTTGCTATTTGAAGGTATGGATATAAATAACTGATTTAATTCCAATAGTTTTACAGATGAAAAATGTTAAATAGGGACTTAAACACATTATAACATTTAGTTTCCATGCTAAATAAAAATTTTTGATAGTAGTTTGGTAACCTTTAGTTTACTTGCTACTCTAATTATTTTTAATGATGAATCTAAATGGCGTGTCACCGAAAATAATGGTGTTGTTCCTGCATGAAGTTGAATTCGAGGCAAGACATTATAGTATCCTCCATTGAGTGTTGTTGCTGTATCTGAGGAGGAAGTGGCGATAACACGTGGCAATCAATACAAGATAGACTTTCTACGTGTCAGTAAATCTAATGAAATAACTTAGATCAGGACATGTAAAGTTAAGACACAGTATGAGTCTATATGTCTGAAAGATGAGAGACATTTTGTTGTTGGAACTATCGGTGATACAAGACCAGTTCGTATTGTATCTCTGTCAGGAGAAGAGAAAGATTTCAGTATCAATTTTCCAAACAAGAAATATCCTATAAACACCAATGCTTGTACATAGTTTAGAAACAGTGACAAAGTGGTTCTCACCGATAGGTACGAGCATACTGTCTATATATATGACATCAAGAGCAACACCAGAGTTGTTGTCAAGGACGACCAGATCAAGGGACCACGTGGTGTAGCAGTAGGTCCATCTGACTGTATCCTGGTTTGCAGTATGAAGACAAATTCCATTGTACAGATCTCTCCAAAAGGCCGGGTCCTATCATCGTACAAATTAGACACAATTTACCCATTCCGTCTCTGTGTTTCACATTACAAAAATACCCTGGCTGTCACGGCAGGTAGCGTTGGTAAAATGAAATTACAATTGTTTCAACTGGCATATTAACTTTGATGACTAGAGCTATCGTAGGTGATGGTAACGTTTAGGATAACTTTCAGATGTTTCATTCACATTAACGTTTGCAAGATGTGAAAAAAGCGAAAGAAACTGACTTTTAATTAGTATAGATGTTCTCCTTCAATACCAGAAATAAATTTAAAATTATTGTTTTCATATAAAATGATATACATCTGTGCCATGCGAGTTTAATGGACTTATGTATATGCCTCAATGACATTTTTATCTGGCTAAACCAGTGATAAGGTGAATTGTCAACAACTTCTTTTTAGATTTTTTTCTGTTGTTTTTGGTCTTGCTTTTTCGTAGCAAAGATGTACAATTTTATTACTAATATTCCTTGTTTTCTAGTGTACAGTAAAAGAGTCATGGTTACTACTACATTGTGTATGTTTATTTGTTTGTGCCTGCACATGGATGAATACATTTGTATTAGTGAATAAACTATAAATTGTTATGTCACATTACTTGAAAAATGAAAAAAATGAACAGTTTTAGATGTTAAGTGACTTTATAAACAGAAAATGGTAATACAGTTTATGGATAAGCAATTTGTGCTCTGTTCGTGAGTACAGATAATCCGTTTCTGATAATGCACGACGTTGTATTAACTTATGTCTTGTACCATTTTATTCAGCACTATTTGATTACTTAAAGAATGACTAACAAATTAAGAGTGTCAATTTCCTTAAAGTTAAAGGGAGTAAAACTATGGATGTCTTTGGGATGGTTTGAATGTACATATAGCGACAATAATTAATCATTCTGATCTGAGTTACATTAAAAACCCTTAATTAGTCATCATTACCTTTAACTTTACACCCTATAGAAAGATGGAAATTAGTAAAATAGTGATACTAGTAAGATACTAAAAATATAGTATAAACTGTCAGGAAATATTCAACAGATTATGGACTTCAAACATTGGTGGGCCCCAAACGATCAGCATTAATTTTCAGAGTTGCCGCTTAAAATGCAAAGAGATAATTATGGTGATGCTCTCCAAATATCAATTTCTTCAATAAAACCGCTGGGTACTAATTTGATTACTTAAATGTATTGTAGAAAAAAGTGTGTCCATACTCTTCTCCCAATATTAGTCATTTTTAGTTTGAGAAGCAGAAACACGAACTCACGGATCCTGATTTTGTAGTCAGACAGTGTTACCACTACGAAACTACGATGGTGAAAAGTCGAAATCACGATGATGAAAACACTGTTGAAAAATCGAAACAACGAAACTGTGACGGTGAAAAGTCGAAATTATTAGTATGTACTTTCATCATCATAGTTTCGGCTTTTTACCATCGTACTTCCAGCTTTTCCCCTTCGAAGTTTTGAGTTTTCAACATGGTAGTATCGCATTCCTTTCGTCCATGCGCACATATCTCTTTACACAAGAGCGTCGAACATTTTCTAATGTATTCGTGCATTGTTTAGAATCCTTTGCGCGTGTGTGGGCCGGTGGTTTAGTGGTAACACATTTGTCTGTCAATCCAGAGGTCCGGGGTTCGAATCCCGGTCCAAGCACTAGAAATTTCTGAGATGCTCTTGAGTGTCTCCCACCTAACTAGAGGCCTGTACTGGTTCTTCCCAGGAAAGACGGCTTCGCGTGTATCGGTGCTATACACCGGGCACGTTAAAGAACCAGACTGTCTATTCGCAAAAAGCTAGGCTAAGTTAGCGGGACCCATTTGTATCTAAAACTTTTTCTGTGTCTGTTCTGGGGGCTTTATCTCACTCCGTCCCTCTGGTCAGATCGCTCTGTACTAGTAGAGGATAAATTTCGCGCCCCGTGTGGTTGCGTTTGCTATATATTTGAACGTGTTTATCATGAAAAGGGCGCTATATAAATCTGGTATCTTAATAAATAATAATAATAATGTGTAACAGGCATGTAATATTACGACAGTGCGAAAATGAAACGATATGAAATGAAATGATAAGAAATCGAAACTGCGATGGTGAAAAGTCGAAAGTACAATAGTGTAAGTACAAAATAATTTCCAATTTTCATCACCGTAATTTAGCGTAGTTTCGGGATTTCAGCATCGTAGTTTTGTGTTTTCATCATGATCGTGATTCCGACTTTTCACCATCGCAGTTACATTACTTCACATTTTAACATCGTAATATCGTTCTTCTTTTGTTTTCAGCTCAAAATATGTGACTTTGTCTTAACGGTACTCCGTAATTTATACTATCATTTCTCCATGATTCTTGGTCATATTTGCTGCTAAAACGTAGACAGCCCGTGGACAAATTTTTACTTCCGTGACTAAAGAATAGACTTAGTGTAAATGTCTCTTATTTGAAATGTAGAATTACATGTAAAATTTCATAACATAATTAAAAAGTTTAGCAAAGTTTAACAAGGAAATTTCAAGGTTTCAAATTTATTGGCATATCGACAATATAAATAGCCTTTGGCCATTTACATTCATGAAAAAATTATAGCAAAGACACGCTGTAATATAGTAAAAAATACTATAAAACATACACAGTATATAATACAATTACAAGATTATACAACACAAAAATCACAAGTACATGATATTATGAAACAGTTATACTTTCAATGTAGTTTTTCCTTAAAGACATAGACTTTTTCACAATTTTGCTGTATTTAGTATTTTCCTTTTACTTCACGTTGACATTAAATTATCAAATTTCTTTATACTAGGCCATGTTATAGAACCAATGAAGTTAAATACAGTCATTATTCCCAACGACCACACATCTGCGTAATCTTATTTATGATTTACAATAAAAATGACTTCTTGCATAAAATATCTGTCAGAAACTCGAAGTATCTATATTAGAAAGAAAGATTATTGCTTCACCATACTGTAAATTTTGAGTTATCAACAAACGTAAATTCTTTGTTCACCAAGCCTTGGCACTTTTTTCGAGATTCAGATGTCGGTATTTCGCGAAGATTTAGAATATATTCATGTATAAAGTAATTACTGTTGCAGTGACTGCGCGTTTGCAAGTTATAATCTGTGGAAAAATACTTTCTGTTCTGAAAGTTTTAAAACATTCGATGAGAATATGTTCTTAAAGAATGTTAAAGCTTTTCCTTTGTATGCTTAGGACATGCATTTATCTTTATATGATTAAATTATCTCGTTCGAACGACATCTTATTTCGAGCGCACGACATCCTATCTCGAGCGTAAGACATCTTATCCCGTGCGTACGAAATCTAATCTCGAGCGCATGACATCTTATCTCGAGTGCACGACATCCTATATCGTCCGCACGACATTTATGTCTTTGGTATTATGCGGATAGAACGGATATTTAAATTGGTAGAACTTGCTTCAGGATTCACCTTAAATTGATTTCAGAAAGCACTTTCTATACCAGATCTATCATCAAATCATCAAAATATATCGCACGAGATAAGATGTCGAGCGCACGAGTTAAGATGTCGTGCGCTCAAGATAAAATGTCGTACGTTCGAGATAATTTAATCTTAAAACAATAAATACTTGTCCAAAACATACCACCGTAATGGTTGCTGATTTGTGTCATTTCGTTTATTCGTTATGTCACCGCGACACAATGGCGAAGACCGTTATGACCCCTGCCAAACGTCGCTCCGTCGAATGTTAACCCGCCAAACGTCGCCCTGCTGAAGATATAATTCGATATATTTCGATGATTTGATGATAGTTCTGGTATAGAAAGTGCTTTCTTAAATTACCTAAAGGTGAATACTGAACGAAATTCTACCAGTTTAAACATCTGTTCTATCAGCATAATGCTGAACATATTATTGGAGCAACTGGTAACATTTTTCTAACCCTTGGTACGCGATCTGGGGTCGAACCCGCGACCTTCCGCACCGGGGGCGGACGCTTACCGTTAGATAAAATAACTTCGATGAAAGTTGAATCGTGTGTCATGATAGCTCAGTGGTAGCGCGTTCGCCTCCGGATCGAGAGTTTGGGTCCTACCGGAGAGAGAGAGACGGGACAGAGAGACAAAGAGAAAGGGAGAGGTCAGTAAAGCACAACTGCGGGTCCGATGCAAAGAATTTATTCCTTGGCGGAAACTTTTTAATCAAGTTCATTTTCTGCAGATATTCAGATATTTCCCTAGAATTTCATATAAGATTGCTATCATAATAATCGTTCCGTTGAGGCGGGCCAAAATAAACACGGGCCCCTATGTCGGCACAAATTTGGTCCTATGGAACAGGCTTTTACAAACTTGCCAAAGGCGCTGACAAATGTATCATGTAATATATGTTACCAGATTGCCTTATACTTTTGAGGTGACAATTTTTCTAAAGTTTTCTCATATACTTCTATGACGATCCACCAAGAGGCACAACAGTGGTTTTGATTATTTTTTCCTCTGGTAACCGCTAAAGAGGGCCAAGCAGAACTACTTCTAATAAAATTTCGTATACATTTGAGAGGTGTCCAAGGCGATGTAAATGAGCAAAATTAGTGTAGATACACCAAGAGACAAAAGAATAAAAAAAATGAACAAATAGAAAAATATGATGCAAACTCATCATTCTTAAACACGAAATACAGAAGTTTTCATTTAATTTCAAGACTTGCAAAACACATTTTTCTCTTATATCAGAACAGAACGATCAACAAAATCTCTAGAATAATAAAAAAGACGCTGTCTGACAGCATGCTTCGTTATCAGAAATAGAAGATACACCGAAAATTGTTTCATCACCAGTACTAATATCAGAGGTCTAGAAGCAAAAACGGTTGAAAGAAACGTATAAAGGACAGAAATCTGTAAGATCCTTTAGAAACACATTATTCAACCAAAAAATGCAGACTCTGTTTGATTTAGTCTGATCAGGGGTCATGAAATGTACATTGGCTAAATAAGCGGAATTTTATTACATATATAATTTCAATTGAATTGAATCATCAGCCCAAAGGACTGGAAAGATATCCAAATACAAGGAGACTTTTTACGGCCACCTCGCGCCGCTTAATATGATATTGTACAAACAATCTATAAGACGATACTTTGGAAGTGTAGAATGTAACCAAGTATATAATTATGACAAATTCCGTTTGTTTGAGATGTTTTTATATGGCAAGAGTTTATTTCTTTAATATGTAATGTGTGTATAACATAAATCCTCTAAAAGTTAGGTATGAAAATTAGGGTGATTCTCATGAAAAAATATTAACAGTTTTCTTGTACATGTAAGATATCAGAAAATATTACATCAATATGGTGAATTTTAAGCAGCTTATTATTCTATAGCTACACAAAATAATTTGTTACTGAAACGTTTATCTCATACAGCGTTTGTTAAACTAGAACAAATTAACGATTAAAAATGGCGGAAAAAGAGAGTGAGAATTTGGAAAATAAGTTCTTTAGTAATGTAGTTCCTGGACGAGTAAAGAAAATATTGTGTCAACCGTGTTCAAGTAAGAATACACAAACTGTAGCTGAGGTGTTTTGTTCAACATGTGACGAGTTTCAGTGTACAGAATGTTCAAACTTGCATACAACGCACGCGTTCTTGAGAAATCACAAGCTAGTGAATGCGAAAGAGGTGAAAACGAAACCAGGTTCCATTGATATGAAGGGATTAGATCAATGTGATGAGCATCAAAAAGTTTTAGAATTCTTTTGCGAGGGTGAGAATCAGCTTTGCTGCAGTACATGTGCTATTGTGGTTCACCGAAAATGTCATAGTGTCGTAGAGATTCAGAGGATTGCCGGAAGGTCTGCATCGACACGTTCCGAGTTAAAAGTCAAGTTGCAGGAAGCAAGAGAGAAAGCTGTAACTGTCGTTAAATATACCAAGTTGTCAAAAGAGCAACTGGATCAAGATGTTAAAGAAGTTACTTTAAAAATTAGACGAGTGCGTGATGATGTTATGAAAATGTTTGACGAGTTGGAAGTTTCCGTTTCTAAGGACGCTGAATCATTTAAGACAGAAACACTCGATAAATTGACAAGGAAGCAGTCAAACAGTGAGAAACATATTGCTGATGCAACAAAATCACTTGAAACAATTGATAACGTTCATCAGAACGGGACGTCATCACAACAGTTTATACTGGAACAGAGAATGAAGAAACAGGTGGATGAACTTAGCAGCAACGTTGACAAGGAATATCAAAGGTTAGAGACCGTGACCGTTTCGTTTGATTTTGATGAAACATTGAAATTGCCCCCACTTTCGATTGTTAATTACGTTCCTGGACAACTGACATTAAAATACTCCGTACCAGAAGCTGTGAAACCTAAAACACCTGTAGATCCGATTGTTAAATTTACGAAGATTACTTCCATTGATCTGAAGCAGACTGGAGATGATACCAAGGAACCGTTATACTCAGGACTGGATTTCCTGCCGGATGGTAGACTGATTGCCGTAGATAATAAAAACGGGAAATGTTTGATTTACAATGAGAAGCTTAAGACAGTAGGATCATATCAGTTATCGTATATGCCACAGAGTGTTGTTGCTGTGTCTGAGGAGGAAGCGGCGATAACAAGTGCTAATAAATACAAGATAGACTTTCTACGTGTCAGTAAATCTAACGAGATAACTTTGATCAGGACATGTGAAGTTAAGACAGAGTATGACTCTATATGTCTGAAAGATGAGAGACACTTTGTTGCTGGAACTCAAGATGATACAAGACCAGTTCATATTGTATCTCTGTCAGGAGAAGAGAAAGATTTCAGTATCAGCTTTCCGAATAAAAAATATCCTAGTGACACTAGTGCTTGTACATATATTGGATACAGTGACAAAGTGGTTCTCACCGATAGGATCGAGCATACTGTCTACATATATGACATCAAGAGCAACACCAGGGTTGTTGTCAAGGACGACCAGATCAACGAACCATGGGGTGTAGCAGTAGGTCCATCCGACTGTATCCTGGTTTGTAGTAATAAAACACATACCATTGTACAGATCTCTCAAACAGGTCGGGTCCTATCATCGTACAAGTTAGATATGAAACACCCCTATAGAGTCTGTGTTTCGAAGAACAAATCACTTCTTGCTGTCTCAAGTAACCTGAATGGTGGAACAAAGTTGCAGCTGTTACAAGTAACATACTAAATCCGATGGCATTCTATACTCTGTCATAACTAGATATTTTTGTTCAAAAAGAAGTTAATCAGCTTTATATTTGCCAAAAGAAAGGCATGATTATCCGTATACTGTAATCAAATGATTTTAACAATAATAAATTTGTTGATGAAAAAGAGATTGTGCACTCGTATATATCAAAAGTTATTGGAGTACAAACGCGTTTTACTTTGATGGTACAAATTAATCGTAAAAGTGTTTAAAAGCTAAAACTCTCATTGAACTGTATAAGGAAATGTAAAATAGTTTGTTTTATGTAACTTGCAGTGAAGTAGATATTCATCTGTTTGTCCATTAATAATATACTTTATATATGTCTTATGATAAGTACTGTGCTATTATTTGTATTATTGATTAGTTGTAATGGTAATGATTTAAAATATTATATAGACTTTATTGTACGTGTCTTTCTTCTGATTTAAGAAAACATTTGCAAGATTTTTTTGTTCAATGGTCGAGCAGTTAGTCAATGTAGGTCTGCACGTTTGACAAACCAGATGTAATGGCGTAACGTCATTTGTCCGTAAAACGTAGAATAAAGCATTTAGCCTACAGAAATGAAAATCATTTATGAATAAATGACAACCTGAGAGTAACTTTATTACACTAACACTCGGCTATCTTTCTAAAGTTAAAATATGATCTAACACACAAATTAATTCAATTTATATTGTCTAGAAATTAGCGTGAATTGGGCGGTTCACTTTAATCATGGTCAAATATCTCAAAAATATAAACATAATACGTACCTTTGGGCATATAAAACTTTGGGTAGTTGTTAAGTACAGCATTCGCATATATGAATTTTAATATTTTGATTTAACTGTATCTAGATCAGACTTATATACAGGAGGGCCATAATGGCCCTATATCACTCACCTGTCATCATTGCACTTAAGGACAAGAAGGTCAAAATTAATCAAAAGAATCATGAGAAAATATAGTTGAAATTTTCTTAAAGGTACAGATATGTCAAAATACACCTATAAATTGGAGATACCATCCATGTTTTACCACAGGAAAGTGGTCTTGGTTTTTCCCTAAAGTCAATAATAAAAAGTTACTAAATAAGCTATTTATAGTAACATAAAAGGGAAGTAATTAAAAAATTATTGTAAGCAATATACACACAAAACAAAGTCATATGACCTATGACCCTTGTGTGACCTTGACCTTGAAGTGAGCCATCCGAAGCATGCGCTCTGCACATCGTTTCGATGAGGTGAACATTTGTGTCAGATTTCTTTAAAATCCTTCAAGGGGTTCAAGAGTTACAGAGCAGAAGGGAAATTGCTAACCAACAGACAGACAGACAGACAGACGGACACCAAGGCGATAACATAATACGTCTCTTAGGGCGTATAGAAAGGAATCGAGATCTTATGGTGATACAAGTTGTGTGCAAGTTTGGTTAAAATCAAATCATAAATGAAGCTGCTATTTCAAGTGCCCTCTATGTGCCCCGATTATGATAAGCCACTTGGTCAGTTGTTTACTGGACATGCATGCAGCAGCATCGTTGTTAATGTAGCTGATACAATTTAATGTTAGACATAACAATTGTCTTGGACAATAATACGTTGTCTCTCTTTTCTTGATTTCAAAGGAGTAGCAATGGATATATTGGATGTATAGGAGGGTCAAGGGAGGGTTGTAATATAGGATGAATGTTGCACTGTCATTGTAAAGGGAATTCACAGTTTTCTTATATCCAATACTATAATATGAGGGGAAAAGAGAGGACACTTGAAATAGATTACTATTTCAAGTGCCCTCTATGTGCCCCGATTATGATAAGCCACTTGGTCAGTTGTTTACTGGACATGCATGATAAAGTCAGATGTTCATGAGCGTAGCCTAGGTGTAAAGTAGCTATCCAGCCTATGTTGAAGTTTTGGATATATATATATATATTTTTTTCTTTAAAAAAAAAGAGAAAGAAATAGAAATATGTCAGTGCATGTGTTGATAACACATTGTTATTGTGTCTTTCTCCTTTCCCTCTAACATTTTAAGAAAGCTCAGTTTTCTTATATCCAGTACTATAATATGAGGGGAAAGAGACGACACTTGAAATAGATTACTATTATGCAGACAAGGTCAAAATAGCTAATTTTTGCCCTTAAAGGGGCCATAACTCTAGAACCTATAAAAGAATCTGGCCAGTTCAAGAAAGGAATCAAGATATTGTGGTGATACAAGTTGTGTGCAAGTTTGGTAAAAATCAAATCGCAGACAAGGTGAAAATAGCTAATTTTGGTCCTCCTTTCAGGGGCTATAACTCTCAAACCGATTATGGAATCTGGCCAGTTCAATAATGGAACCAAAATCTTACGGTGACACAAGTTTTTGTGCAAGTTTGATTAAATTCAAATCGTAAATAAAGCTGCTATTGTGCAGACAAGGTCAAAATAGCTAATTCTGGCCCTATCAGGGGCCATAATTCTGGAACCCATAAATGAATTGGCCAGTTTAAGAAAGAAATCAAGATATTATGGTGATACAAGTTGTGTGAAAGTTTGGTTAAAATCAAATCATAAATGAAGCTGCTATTGCGCAGACAAGGTCAAAATAGCTAAATTTGCCCTTTCAGAGGCCATAACTCTGAAACCCATTATGGGATTTGGCCGATTCAAGAAAGGAAGCAAGAACTATGGTGACACAACTTTTATGCAAATTTCATTTAATTCAAATTATAATTGAAGCTGCTATTGTGCAGACAAGGTTAAAATAGCTAATTCTGGCCCTTCCAGGGGCCATAACTCTGGAACTGGTAGTGGAATCTGGCCGGTTCAAAAAAGGAACCAAGATCTTATGGTGATACAAGTCGTGTGCAAGTAAAAATAAAATCATAAATAAAGCTGCTATTGCGCAGACAAGGTCAAAATAGCTAAATCTGCCCTTTCAGGGGCCATAACTCTGGAAGCAATAACGGGATCTGGCCAGTTCAAGAAAGAAACCGAGATCTTATGGAGATACAAGTTGTTTGCAAGTTTGGTTAAAATAAAATCATAAATGAAACCACTATCGTGCAGACAAGAAATTGAGGATGGACAAAGTCACATCTGGAGGAAGGCCGATGGACGATGGACGAAGACGAATGTCACTACGTGACAAGTGAGCTAAAATATAGTTGTGAATGACTTTTAGAATGAAGAATAAATAAAATGAAGAATAAACAAAACAATACTCCTTGCAAATTTATTCTGTCAAATACTATGTATGCAACTGTTTATAATGATAACTGTAAATGTATTTAACAGAACTGCTATATCTAAAATAAATTACAATAACTAGCATTATATCATGATATAATACAATAAGAATAACAAAAAGGTTTTCTATAATGTATTTCTAATTATTCTTTAACAAGTTTTCTATGAAGCCTTTCTAATGATTCCTTCACTAAAAAAAAATTGTGCTGAATGTAGAATGGGCTGAAGCACTTCAATACTTCAAAACATTATAAGATAGATATAAGAAATACTGACATTGTCAATTTGTCTATGCATGTCATTTAATTCAATAAAACTACTTTCCTGTTTTATAACTCAAGCATAAAGTAATTAAGACTTGTTCACAGATACCTTATCAACACTCACATGTATCTAAAAAGTTTCAAGGTCCTGATTGATATTTATCAATTTTCTATAAGTAGAAATAAGTGGAAAAGAAGAATGAAATCTTTCTATTTGAATGTTTTTTTATGATAAATACAATCTGCTGAATATTTTCAGAAATTTTGCCAATATATGATCTCTATGTCAGAGTCTTTTTAAGCAACACAAAAAATGGAGAAAAAATGATTTCTCCTAGTTAAAGACATTGATGAATAAAAGTCAGGTAGAACTTTAGCCTGTGGGCTTAAAGTATGAAATATTTAGTTATCATTTTTATTATAATACAAAAATGTTATACATTAATATGTGAAACTAAATATAAGGAAAACCTGAACAATTAAGGTTTACTTGAACAAATATGGCAGTGATAGTTAAGTAGAAGCTTATGATTTCTGCTTGGCATATTTACGCCACACACATTTTCACTATCTCTCATAACCTGTTATTACAAATGAAGAAATATGAAAATCTACATTACTGGGACAAAATGAATACATACCTTATATTCTGCATAATGTTTAATACGTTAAAAGCTAAATATTGCACTTTTCGTGTAGTTTATGATTCATATTTACAAATAGTTTACACCATTAATGACTGTACATGTATGACTGTCCAATATTTTTGGGAATATTTAATATTTCAATACATCTTAATATACAAAAGTTTTATGCGTCTAGTACGGTAATATTATTAATTTCTGTGGGGGACTAATTTTCGTGGATTCTGTGGTCCTGTCAATAAACAAATCCCAACAAACAAATGAGCGAAATTCTCATTTTATCTTAACATGTTATCCAGGAAATATTGAAAAAGTCTTTCTAGCTGAAACCACGAAATTTTATCTCCACAAAATCATATGATTTTACAGTATGTTATACAATTAATAACAATGTAAAAAGGAGACATTCATTTGTAAGTAAATATGTATTCTTCTAATAGATTTATTAATATCTGGTAACAAACTGAGATTGCATAAACTTACTGTCAGATCTAATTATGGCAGATCTTTGCTTTTTCATCAAGGAGTTGGAGCTATGGCAAAATAAAACTGTTTGAATAAAACTATTCCTTAACTTGGACT
>NW_026463768.1:0-4281 GCF_021730395.1 Mercenaria mercenaria
AATCCAAAACGACATTGGACATTCGAACCTTGAACGACATTAGACATTCGAACCCAGAACGACATTAGACATACGAGCCCAGAAAGACAATGGACATTCGAACCCAAAACGACATTGGACATTCGATTCCAGAGTCGAATGTTTAACTGACTGCCAACTTCACGCTTTAAATGTTCAATGTCGTTCTTTTATCCAATATTCAATGTCGAATGTCGAACTTCTCGCCAACTTCACACACTTCATCACTTTGGGTGAATTGCTTGGACTTTGGTTTATTCTACAATTTAGATCCACGCATGTGAATATTCAACTGGCACTAAAAATGCATTACATATCTAACAAATTATCACTCAGATGTCAAAGGAATTAGCCCAATCTGTTTTAACACAGTATTCCAGAAAACCTAAAGCCTGTATGTTTTGTCACTGGACTAGCCTTAAGCTACCAGAATGACTTGTTTTATGAAATCAATGACCACACGTTAAAAGAAATCTTCCAATTATAAACTGCATAGAAAAAACAAAAAGGACAATTTCAAACAGATTGATCATTATTTTTTTCATATTTTCCGAAATTTCTGAGTGAGCCATATTGGCAGAAAAATGCCAAAAATCTTTCATTTAATATCTATGCAAAATTAAGGAAAATAGGTTTAAACCTGTGGTTTTGATTTAAATTGTAATTAAAACAGATTTCAGATACACAGTCTGTAAATTTATAGACTGTAAAAGCCTTTACATTTATTA
The DNA here is from genome assembly GCF_021730395.1 of Mercenaria mercenaria. Taxonomy (NCBI): domain Eukaryota; kingdom Metazoa; phylum Mollusca; class Bivalvia; order Venerida; family Veneridae; genus Mercenaria; species Mercenaria mercenaria. The sequence goes on from NW_026463768.1 coordinate 747, forward strand.
AATGTCTATATTAACAAAATGTCTACGAAACAGGTCTAGGATTTCATCGTTTTAAAATATATACAGTACATAAATGGACAATCTATGAATTCAAAGATTTTTCAATCTATAATTTTACAGAACATACGAAATCCTAGAACTATACATAGAGCTCTGAATTCGTCTACCCATATCGGGCCTCAGTCAGAGCTGTCAAACGGCAGCATGTCAATACATGCGATCAGCTGTTAAGACGGAATAGAAATTATGACTAACGAAATCCTAGACCTGTTAACTTATCTATCTCTTTAGACAAGCTTACTGTCGCTGAGTGGCTGCTTTTTAATTTCTGACATTTGCAGCCACAGTTTGACCGCCAGAATATAAAACAAACTGCATACGTCGGATTATTTCGACTATCTATCTCTTTATACTGCCTCGCGCCTATTATTATCAGGAAGTATGTACAAGAAAAAATTCTCTCCAAGACACAAAGTCAAAAGTTCTGACGAGGTCTAGGTCTCAAACTTATAAATAAAATTATGCCTAATGTTTCAGTAACTGCAGGACATAGGGATATGTTCATAAATAGCTTTATTAATAACTGGAAAAACCCTACACAGCGCCCCCTGCCAACAGTAGCATAATGTACATGTATCATTGTATGTATGTGTAGTAAATTCTGGTCGTAAATTAGCGCAAAAATCACGCGGTCTATTGTTTACACTATTCCGTCTTCAAACACTTCACATTTATACGCATTAGGAAATGTTACTTTGACTGCAACTCGCCTCCATAAACCTATTAAAATGCGTAACTAAGCAAAAAGTCTTCTAAAGCACGCTATTTATTTATGTTTCCTACTGATAGTGTAAGTAGGTCATCACTTAGGGTGACTCGCTATGAGTTTGGTTTATTCTAAAATTTAGATCAACGCATGTGAATTTGCACTCGAAATGCATTGTTATCAAAAACAAAATTGACAAAATCCACTTCAAAATATTTTAATAAAAAAAGACGTTACACTGAGTACACTTAAATGTACAGCAAGAATGACATAATTTTCACTACGCATGCACTACGCATAACAACTTGAAAGGCTGAAAATGATCGAATCCGATTCAATATAATGCAAATTCTGCAAATATTGCAAAATATAAACCAGAAGGAAGAGAATCTAATAATATCATTTCCATTTTTTTTTTAACATTGAACATAAAACATGACTCGAAGGGAAAAAAATGTTAAATCCGAGAACCCATGGCACATTCTTAAACCACCTCTATATGCCCGGCCCTGACGGGCCGTGCAATTAAAGCTATCATTTATCGTTTTCGGCACAATGTCAGAAAGGGGGTAGAAAAAATTGTTATAAACTTGCCTTTCTAATGCATTTTGGCTAGACATAATCTTGATTTCTTTAAATATTCAAATTAACAAGATTTAAGGCCTCAACAGACGGTAGGTTCTTGTTGTATACAACACTAATTATCTCAAATACATACAATTTTAAAATTGTACATCTTTCACATTCAGACATTATTCCACTCCCATATAAGACACAGAGATTTACCTAGTAAACATAGTGCATCAGGTACTGAAAAGAATGTAACCATTAATAATAAAAAAATAATATTCACCTATGTATGTCCCATGAATTTGATTACGCATGACACAAATGAGCCACGCTATGAGAAAACCAACATAGTGGCTTTGCGACCAGCATGGATCCAGACTAGCCTGTGCATCTGCACAGTCTGGTCAGGATCAATGATGTTTGCTTTCAAAGCCTAATGCAATTAAACCGTTAGCGAACAGCATGGACCAGAGTGCGCGGATGCTGGTCGGAAACGCATTATGTTGGTTTTCTCATGGCGCGGCTCAAATCATTTAACTTTTCAGTGTCATCCTTTTTCCATTATGCATTAGAAGCCATTTTATATTCAGATTTGTGTTCAAGAAATAGCATCGTACACATGATAATATTTGGCTATACATCCTAAATTTAATTGGTGTTGTACAACAAAAGCCTACCGTCTGTTGAGGCTTTAGCGGACAGCGTAATCTTGTATGTTGCTTCGGTAAGGCTTACAATACGTAGTAAGAGGCAAATCTGAGTAGCACATAACTAGAGTTGAAAATACTGTTGGCGAAAACGAAAGTCGGAGGATCAAAATCGTTGAAGTAAGTGCTGAAACTGCTTTATTACTTTCTTTGACCGTTTTAGTTGTAAGTGTTAAAATTATAATACCTTATATAGGATTTGTTTTATCTATTGCTGAGCGACATTGCACAGTTTAGACTATTAGTGGCGGCACTTAACCAGTATAGGTCAGTAGAGTTTATAGCACAGTCTATATAATGGAGATTATGGCGGATGTCCCTTATATGTGTACTATAACGAAAGTCTGAAAGTTAATCTACGAGTCTTAATATCAAAAGATTCTTATGATTGTCACAATGTGATAAAGTAAAACTTTGCAGTCAGTTGTGCAGTTTTACACCCGTAAATCTGTTACGCTATTTTTCATTTTATTCCGCTTCTATAAACTCATGGAAGCCAACGTAATCTAGATCTAGATCCGGTATATTTCAGAGGAGGGGTGGGGGGAGGGGGCGTATTTTGCATTTTGCTGCTTTTTAGGCGAGGAAAATGCTGTTTGCAGTTCAAAATGGCTTTATATATTTACTTTTTGACCTAACAGAGAACACATTTGCAGTGGTAAGTGTGTTTATTATATACAAATTTTCAAATGATATTGGCCATATAATCTATCTTCACTCGGCTTTTGATCTTACATGTTTATCGTTTTTGTTAAAAGTTATCGAAGGTACAGTGCCAGTTTATAGTGACGAAAAAATTGTAGCCGTGCAAGAAAATGTAATTACTGTACAAAACGAACACTTTACGGGATGTTTTTTGATTTGTACATATACATAAGTTTATACCCTAATTTAAGATTTTTATCTGCTACTTCTAAAACCTCCCATTGCAAAAATATTTTGGTACAAACAGCATTTTGTTGTTTGATGTTGTATATACGATGATTTTGTTGTTTGATTGTTCTACCGAGATGTCCTCTTGAAGTTTTCAATCCAATATAACGATTGGCAACTAGAAATGTTTAAAAGTGATATATATACCAGAAATATATATGTTTTCCTACAATATATGTACAATTAACAACATAAAAATGTCAGTTTATAAAAGTTTTCAGATGAAACATCTGTTTAATTTCATTCTAATTATATCAGAAATATTATTCATTGTTTGTGCATTAATAACATATCTTCATACTGGTATAATAAAACATATACTTTCTTTGTAATTAACTCGCATTTATATGTCTGCTTCCCATGGCGACAGTATTTAACAGATCTTCAATATGAGGAATTAAAAATGTACGAAAAGTCTAGAGAAATGCATAATATTTTTGTTGCTTTCACTAGTATCGGTGAGAATCACATTACATTTAGTATTATCAAAGAACTATAAAATATTTGTTTTATAGCTCTTTTGTATTATATATATATCACTTTTAAATACATGAAAAAT
>NW_026463769.1:0-5574 GCF_021730395.1 Mercenaria mercenaria
TTTTTAATTTTACAATTTCATATTAATTAATTAATTAATTAGATAATTAATTAATTATTTACAAACATTAAGGATAATAAATACATAAATAACAAGTATAAAAAGAAACAACAGAGTTTTAATAATGGCATTTACGCAAACATTTTCCACTTACATTTTACCATCTTTGGAGTCCCGAGTTTGTCAACTTTAAATTTTAATTAATGTTGATAATGCATAGTTTAATTGATGTAACTAATCATTTAAAACATCTATCTTTCTTTTGTTCAAACATTAAGAAAGTTTTTAACACATAAGATATTTAATTCATCACATTTTCATAAATTGAATACAAATGAAAATAATCGCTAGTTACTTCCTTACTTTTGCATCAAATGATCATTGTGATTATATAGTAAAATAAACGTGCACCGCAAATAAATAAACGAAAGAACATGTTGACAGCGTTTCTGGATTATCAGGTGACACTTTTAATCAAGCAAATATTTTGCTGTTCGGTTTTCAGAAGTCAATTTGAGTGTTAAAATATAAACGGTGCTTCAAAAATCGTCCGGTTTTCAGAATTCAGAAGTTCCAGTTTTCAGAGGTTAAAAATATATAGATATAAGAACAGAAACAAGAGGACCATGATGGTCCTGAATCGCTCACCTCTTCCCACATGACCCAGTTTTGAGTATGACGTCGTTTTTTCTATTATTTGACATAGTGACCTAGTTTTTGAGCTCATGTGACCCAGTTTTGAACTTGACCTAGATATTATCAAGATAAATATTCTGACCAATTTTCATGAAGATCCATTGAAAAATATGGTCTCTAGAGAGGTCACAGGGTTTTTCTATTATTTGACCTATTGACCTAGTTTTCGAAGGTACGTGACCCTGTTTTGACCTTTACCTAGATATCATCAAGGTGAACATTCTCACTAATTTTCATGAAGATCTCATGAAAAATATGGCCTCTAGAGAGGTCACAAGGTTTTTCTATTTTTATACCTACTGGCCTAGTTTTTGACCGCACGTGACCCAGTTTCGAAACTGACCTAGATATCATCAAGGTAAATGTTCTGACCAATTTTCATGAAGATCCATTGAAAAATATGGCCTCTAGAGAGGTCAAAAGATTTTAATAATTTTAGACCTACTGACCTAGTTTTTGACCGCAGTTGACCCAGTTTCAAACTTGACTTAGATATCATCAAGATGAACATTCAGACCAACTTTCATACAGATCCCATGAAAAGTATGGCCTCTAGAGAGGTCACAAGGTTTTTTTTATTATTTGACCTACTGACCTAGTTTTTGAAGGCACGTGACCCACTTTCAAACTTGACCTAGATATCATCAAGGTGAATATTCTGACCAATTTTTATGGAGATCCATTCACAAGTATGGCCTCTAGAGAGGTCACAAGGTTTTTCTATTTTTAGACCTACTGACCTAGTTTTTGACCGCACATGACCCTGTTTCGAACTAGACCTAGATGTTATCAAGATGAACATTCAGACCAATTTTCATACAGATCCCATGAAAAATATGGCCTTTAGAGAGGTCACAAGGTTTTTCATTTATTTGACCTACTGACCTAGTTTTTAAAGGCACGTGACCCACTTTCGAACTTGACCTAGATATCATCAAGATGAATATTCAGACCAATTTTCATACAGATCCCATGAAAAATATGGCCTCTAGAGAGGTCACAAGGTTTTTCTATTATTTGACCTACTGACCTAGTTTTTGAAGGCACGTGACCCACTTTCAAACTTGACCTAGATATCATCAAGGTGAACATTCTGACCAATTTTCATGAAGATATATTGAAATATATGGCCTCTAGAGAGGTCACAAAGTTTTTCTATTTTTAGACCTACTGACCTAGTTTTTGACCGCACGTGACCCAGTTTCGAACTTGACCTAGATATCATCAAGATGAACATTCAGACCAACTTTCATACAGATCCCATGAAAAATATGGCCTTTAGAGAGGTCACAAGGTTTTTCTATTATTTGACCTACTGACCTAGTTTTTGAAGGCACGTGACCCAGTTTCGAACTTGACCTAGATATCATCAAGGTGAATGTTCTGACCAATTTTCATGAAGATCTTGTGAAATATATGGCCTCTAGAGAGGTCACAAGGTTTATCTATTTTTAGACCTACTGACCTAGTTTTTCATGGCACGTGACCCAGTTTCGAACTTGACCTAGATATCATCAAGGTCAATGTTCTGACCAATTTTCATGAAGATCTTGTGAAATATATGGCCTCTAGAGAGGTCACAAAGTTTTTCTATTTTTAGACCTACTGACCTAGTTTTTGATGGCACGTGACCCAGTTTCGAACTTGACATAGATATCATCAAGGTGAACATTCTGACCAATTTTCATGAAGATCTTTTGAAATATATGGCCTCTAGAGAGGTCACAAGGTTTTTCTATTTTTAGACCTACTGACCTAGTTTTTGAGGGCACGTGACCCAGTTTCGAACTTGACCTAGATATCATCAAGATGAACATTCTGACCAACTTTCATAAAGATCCCATGAAAAATGTGACCTCTAGAGTGGTCACAAGCAAAAGTTTACGGACGCACGGACGGACGACGGACACCGCGCGATCACAAAAGCTCACCTTGTCACTTTGTGACAGGTGAGCTAAAAACGGGACCTTGACATTTGTGCGGTTTTCAAAGGTTTCCGGTTTTCAGAATGTCCGGTTTTCGGAAGTTACACTGTATAATAATTCACTGTTTTCAGTCTTTTTTGTTTAATAGGAAAATGAATCCGTTCGTGTTAGAATGACAGGTAAAGTATTACGTATGCAGTGTGCCTTCTAGCCGCTGTGGCTAAGGCACACCCAAGCTGATCATTGATCTTTTTATTACATACATTGCTATATGACATCAAAGTCTGAAGAGCTGACATTCTACCTGTTCCCCGAAGTATGCAAACAGCATGTTATTGGCACATGTGCAAGTATCTCTGGTATTTGTGCAATTTTGAAACCTTGTAATATAATACTACAGATTATTTGGCACAGTTTGTAACTTACAGAAGCCAAAAAAGGCCATTATGCCAACAATGTATCTCTTTGGAATTCTGGCACACATGTCCAGGTAGCCATGCTTGTTCAGTAATTCATGCTGTTCCTCAGCAGGCTCAAACAATGTTTTCTTAGCACCCTGTTCCATCTTCTCTTCTCCTATTTTATTTCTTTCTCTAGGTCAACATTTTACATCATCTAAAATAACAAAATGACATGGTTTTATTGACAGTTAGCGGACATGTTTGATGGTTGGATAGTTAGAAAGTTAATCATTTTTTTTATTACATGACTGTATTCTATTGTTTCTCTGATTGGCTAAAAACGGTTCAAAAAGTAATGAGTACATATCATATCAACTTATCTTGGGTTATAAATAGTACGAAAATAAAAATAGATCGAAGACCAATATCAACCTGATTTGGTCTAAATTTATATTTATTTCCTTATTTCTTTATTAAAGATACAATTGTAATAACAAGACTGACTACATGTGATAAAACAATTATTGACTTTTTCATAGGTTGATATCAGGATTTATCAACCCTCAAAAAGTTATATTCACCGAGCCTAAATTTGGTCTCTTTTAAAGACATTCAAAATTAAAAACTTTTCACCGAGAGATTTTTCAAATTTTATCATTTTTGGGGAGATAATCGGTATTGAAGTTAACATTGATACCTATGGGAAATATATAATTTCTTTGATTATGAGAATCTGAACTAGAGTTTTGAGACAATTTTGCGGTAGAAAGCTGCATTATAAGATTCCGATACAAACATCAAAAAGAAATCTAAAATTCCCTGCAGGAAAAAGGAGAAAATCATTTTTCCTAGTTTTCAGGGGAGATGACTCATGAAAAACCAAAATTATCAGGGGAGGTAATCTAAAGGAAATTTTTGAGAACTTCTGTCACTATATAACTTGTCAATATGCACCTTATTTCTATCGTTTGACATTTTTAAAGCTTACATTATCAAGTTGTATGTACACTTTTGGTGAAATTGAGGCCTATTCCATCATGTTATCCTTAATAAGAGCTGTCACAGGAGACAGCGCGCTCGACTATTTCAATGCTGGATAGTGAAACTGGGCACATCTGAGGAAGCTGAAAACTGTGTTCCACCTAGTTATGTAAAATTTCAACACTCACACACTATTACTAATGCATAAAAAAAACCATGTGTAACAGTTCTTTGAAAATGGTGAGTTTTTGAAGGCGTTTGACTGTCCGGAAGTGGGGCCCATGTAGGCAGTCCTTTTCCGGAATTCAATGTTTATATCAGTATACTGACACTTGTTTTGTAGTTTTTGTAATGATATGCGCATGAAATTTCGCATAACTAGATGGAACACAGTTTTCAGCAATTGTTTATTTTTATTTCTTTACAAATGACATTCATTTTCAAAGGGGGACAACTTTTTCACAATATTTTAAGTACGGGACAGTACGGCAGAACATGTAATGGTCAGGTAAAATATTGGTAACGATGTTGTTCGTTTATAAAATATTTCTGTGTTTTAGTGATATACTCCTAAACCTTAACCCAAAACTCGTAAGTTGAAAAAGGGGCATAATTTTGTAAAATGCGAAGTAGAGTTATTGACCCTTTACACTGCACGTCATATCATGACAGTGAACAAGTGTGTGAAGTTTCAATCCTTTCCCATTAGTGGATACTGAGATACCAACTTACATACAAAAACTTAACCAAAAACTGTTAAGTCGAAAAAGGGGCATAATTTTGAAAAAAAAAATGAATAGAGTTATTTGTGCTTTGTGCATGTCAGATCATGACAGTGAACAAGGTGTGAAGTTTCAATCAATTCCCATTAGTGAGTACTGAGATACCAGCTTACATACAAAACCTTAATCAAAAATTCCGAAGTTGAAAAAGGGGCATAATTTTGTAAAAAAGCAAAACAGAGTTATGGAACCTGTGCAATGTAAGTTAGTTTATCACAGTAAATAAGTGTGTGAAGTTTCAATTCATTCCCACAAGTGGTTACTGAGATACCAGCTTACAAACAAAACCTTAACCAAACATTTCTAAGTAAAAAAAGGGGCATAATTTTGTAAAAAATCAAAATAGAGTTATGGAACCTGTGCACTGTAAGTCAGTTTATCACAGTGAATAAGTGTGTGAAGTTTCAATCCATTCCCACAAGTGGTTACTGAGATACCAGCTTACATACAAAACCTTAACCAAATCGGGACGCCGACGCGGATGCGGACGTGGACGCACGGGCGAGTCCAATTGCTCTACTATTCTATGAATAGCCGAGCTAAAAAGGAGGATAATTCATGAAATATTGGTGCAAAAGTGATAAACTATTTAGAGTTTGAATCAAGTCTATTTAGTAATACTGGAGATCAGAAATTCTCTTAGTAACAAGTGCTTGTAGAACATGAAATGCCCACTTGATGCATTCAGTAATTGCACAAGGAACTAGTGATGGGACATCGGTTGAAGAACTCCAACCGGCTATCAGTTGGAATCGGTAAGCAAACCGATGCGATGTATCGGAAAAATAA